>NW_020229906.1:1180000-1290391 GCF_003227715.2 Harpegnathos saltator
CCCAGGGGTATGGATCGGCCGGGCGATGCAGGCTGCGACGGCGAAGGCAGACGAATAGATAGACGGCTAGACCGACGCCGAGAGCGAAAAGACCAGGGGCGCGAGGGAGGGAGGGAGGGAGGGAGAGACAGAGAGAGCGAGAGAGAGCGAGAGAGAGAGAGAGAGAGAGAGAGAGAGAGAGAGAGAGAGAGAGAGAGAGAGAGAGATGGATGAAGGAAGATAGCGACGACGAAGGTGCATACGGTGGCGTCGAAGTCAGGGGTTGAACGGGTTGACGCTTTAAGCGATGTAAGTTACAGAGACGCTCTCCGAAGCGGTCTCGAGCGTAGATTAGTCGTAATCTGGGTACATTGCACTCTGCAGTGTCCTCCGTCTCCATTCTCTCTCTCTCTCTCTCTCTCTCTCTCTCTCTCTCTCTCTCTTCCTCTCCCTCTCCCGTTCATTGTCTCTCTTCGTGTCTCTCCTCTTCCTCTGCCTCCTCTGTTAATAAACGCTTCTCTCTGTCGGTGCGCTCTCCACACACCGCATCCTCTCTCCGGCGCCGACTGGTCGTACATTCTCATAGCCGAACACCGACACCGACACCGTATGCCTCGTGTAGACTCGGGTGCCCGGGTAGACGCTACGTCGTTCGTTTGATTATTTCCCGACTACTTCGACAGTCCACGTCGAGAAGGAGATAGACGGCGGTCGGCAACGCTGCCGCTCTGCAGCCGCGGAGTGTTGGGGCATTCATGACGATCGCGACGACGACGTCGTTCTATCGACAGCGGGGTTTCACGGGGGAGATCTCCCGGCGCCCCGGAGCGCCGCCTCGCGAAAACCTCCGGGAATCGTAATTCTCGTACTTCGGCTTGTGAATTAGGTAACTGACAGGGGGAGGGACGCGGCTAGATCTCGCGCCGATAGCCGGCGAACAACGGAACGTCGAGTCGCGCGGAGCAACCGCGCGAAGCCGCCGCCGGCACTTTTTCGGCGTGTGACATTTCGTGACTTTCTTTTTTGCGCGCGCGCGACTCGCTGGCCCGAACCGAACGGCCGTTCGGGCAGGAAAGGACGCAGCCGCGAGAGGTCGCCGCCCCCGTGTTTTTGTCGTCCCGGAGGACGCGCGGTCTCGCGATATTAACCGCGATAACTATAGCAACGCGCGGCGCACGGTATCGAACAAACGGCGTGCATACGCTGCGCTTCGGCAGCGGGATTCATTATTATCGAGGAGTTGATCGCCGTTGTCGCCGTGAGGAAGGTTATCGGCGGGGAAGAAGAAGCGTGCGCGCGCGCGACGTATGTCTGAGGAGAAGCAGAACAAGGAGAGCAAGAAGGTGGCCGAGAGACCGGTCGCTGTGGGAAGGCCGCGCGGGGTCGCGCTGAAGAATGAAGTGGTCGCCGATAATATTCGGTAAACGGAGAAGAACCGTGGACGATAACGCCGATTCTCCTCTCACACGCTTCGCTTTTTCAGCAGGGAGACGAACCTCCGCGAGAAAGCGTCGCAGCGCTCGTGGTCGCGCAGGTACCAACACCTGAGCGGCAAATTTTTCCACGAGGTAGCTTAAAACGGAAGAGAGGAAAGAGCGGCGACGGGGCGGGGTGAGAGGCGGGAGAAAAAAGAACCGCGTCGACCGCCGAGCGCGCGCTGCGCACCGCAGACGAATTTCAATGTGTCCCGTGTCACTGACCGTAGGTGCTGATGGAAGAATGCAGAAAAGCGGGACTTCCGCCGAGCACTTTCGAGCGTGACCCGCCGGAAGACGCGGTCGAACGTTCACCGATTCCCCTGAAAGCCTCGCCGGCCGCCCCCAGAACGTCGTCCGCGGCCATCGGCCACCGTTCGTCGCGCGCGGAACACAACCTGGAGTTCGCCGGCCGTCTGTACGTCTCCCCCAGGTGCACGATCGAGCCGGCCGCGGACGAGCCGGAATTGCACCGCGCGATGCAACAGCAGAGATTCATCTTCCTCGGTTGACGACGCTCGCGATGATTCGCGAGTTTATCTCTTCGACATTCGTGCCGTGCTTTTCACACGAAACGATCGTATCTGCATGCTTCGGGAAGAGATCGAGAGATAAACGCTACGTCTCGAGCGTCGGATATCGTGAGAAAAGCAACTTTTACATGATGACGTGTCTATATGTATCTTTTGCGATCATTATATAAATTACGCAAGGGAATCTAATAAAACGAACACTGGGAGATCTTTTATTTTTATTAAAAAACCCGTTAACTCGGCTCTGTGCCGAATTGATTTCACGTAACTTCGTGTCGTTCACGCCCCGGCGACGTTCTCACGTTGCGTCGCGAGTAAAATTTGACTCGTCAAATATGTGCCACATCATTTATTAAATAATATATCAGAGATATAATCAGAGTCGTACTAATATAATTGCGGAACAGAGCTGTGATTATAAAAGTATTTTACGATTATGTTTCATTTTAGAGGAAAACATCAAACGGCCCGATGACGGAAAGTTCAACGTGGACAAGAGCGGTGGCACATGCGCGCGGCATGGAACGTGTTAAAATGATTATCACATCGTCAAGTACACAACGTTTACACGCCGAAGAACTTCTGCTTCAACGTGGGTGGTAAGTTCTTCGTCAACGAGGTTGGGTTCACCTCGACCATGACCAATTCCTTGTCGTTCAGCCAATTTAAGCTGACGAGATGCTGCAAGCAACAAAACCACGTTAATATCTCTTCCCTCCTCCCTCTTTCTCTCGTTCGCTGTCAGTTGACCGCCGTCGACGAAATTTCGTCAGATCGGTCGATCGGTTTTTACCTTGTACTTCTTGATTATTCGGAATCCATAATTCGTTTGCCAGCTTGCCGGCGAACTGGTCTTCCCCGTGAACTTGCCTTTCTTGCACATCGCGAGCTTTGGCTTCTTCTGCTCGGGCTCGCTGATCTTTTCGACAACATATATACACGACTCGTCCTGCATTATGATGATGTCTTCTTCGTGTGGATCAAACATGATGTTGATTATCGGGTATTGCCGCGCAAACCACTGTTTCTTCAGATTTTTCCGCAGGTTGTCGGAAATGATGGTGAACTTTGCGTTCGGTATATTATACTCAACGATCTGAAATTTAATTCGTTTTATTTATTTCTTTGCTGTACGATCAGCGACGTGATGACGTAAAGACACGTCTCGTTGGACGAGCACCGTTGATTGACCACGTTCGATGAAAAGAATCAATCTTTTCAGAATTTCAACCCCCGACCGGCGCGCGATCATGCATCAATCTGCTCTCTATTAACGCGAGCTCGGCGATTACCGCGATATCGAGATAATAAACCGTGAGACTTCGCCGTAGAGTCCGCATCGACGGACGACTCAATAACGGGATTATAGAGGCAATTACGCGCGTAACGTCGCGTAAAAATAAAGCCGCGGCGCGCGCTTTTTTCCCTACCGTCGTCCGGGTAGTCATTAATCCGGTTGTGTACACCGTGCTTTACGAGCGCGGCTTATTCGGCTCGCGGCTATTATTTTAACGCCGCTGTGTAGCGCGAGTGTAGACGGGCTCGTGTTCGTCGCCGACCCGCGTCGTATAGCGCGTAATTTAAATCGCGGCCAGCCGCGACTCCCTCCCCTTCTTTCTGCTTTCTCACCGTGTGATCGGAATACACCACGATTAGATTGAGGGTCTTCTTCTGCACCGCCATCGCCGTCGGCGGATACTCGTACTTGGGTAACGTCTGTGCCTGCAGCGACTCGGGATCGACGACTTTGCCGATGAAGTAAACGGCGATCCTCTGCTCGAGGTCCGCAAGCGCGAGGTACTTGCTGTCCGGCGAGAAGCACACCAGCCCAACATTCGAGATCGACTCATTCGTCGTCTGGAACGAACCGATTTTCCTCAGACTCTTCTTGTCCACTTTGAATAACGTTACCGTGTTGCCGTCACCGTCGTTGTTGACGGTGACCAGCAGCTTGCCGTTCGGGCTGAACAGCAACTTCTGTATTCGCTTCATGGGCAGGTCGGTGTCGTTTCTGGACAATTGTACGTCTCCCTCCACTACGTCAAAGTTGAAAACCCTCACGTGAGTGTCCGTCGAGTATACAATCGTCTTGGAGTCCTTGTTGATGGCGTAAGAGATGATATTCTCGCCGCCCTTTGTTTCTAATCGTAGCAGCTTGATGGGCGTGTCGTCTAAAGCATCCAACATGGACGCACTGCTCGATTCCAACGAGTCGTGTTTGGTGTTTGGGTTCAGTCTCCAGAGTTCAAGGAAGTTTAAGTATCGCAACAAGATGCACCTACTCTTCGGACAGATCGCGACGCACGGTGGTTGAAATAGAGGAGGGTACTTTACTATAACCTTGGGCGGATAACTCGAAACAGTCAAGTATCCGTCCACTCCAGCTGAATAGAGTTTTCCCTTGCTCTCTACGAGAGCTCGAACGTCGTGAATATGCAACCTCCTCTCGATTCCTTTCACCCACTGTGACCTGTCGCTGTATTTCTGCTTGAGCTTGCCGAACGTCTTCACGATCGGGTCCACGCCCGCGCAATACATGACGTTCTCGTCGTGCGACAAGGCGATGGCCAATATGTCAGCAGCGTGACTTTCATGGGACTCGATCATCACCCCCATGTGAGGATCCCAGAAGCACAGGAAACCCTGAGAGTCGCCGGTAACGATGACATTGTCGTTGGTGACCACTAGACACCAGATTATGGTCTCTTTCTTATTATTACTCCTGAAAGTCGTCATTTTGTGTATCGCATGACCAGACACTGCGCTCCATACCCTGACGGTGTCTGTAGAACCTGTATAAAGCATTTCACCTGTTTTATCCCATTTGATGCATAGAATCCTACCCTTCTGCTTGTCGAATATCCTCTCATAAATTAATTTCTCCTCTTGTACAGCAAAGGTATTGATATACCCATCCTCTGTACCGACAGCCAAGCGGCTTTTCTCAGGATTTACATCCATGCACCAGGCTGCACCTCCTATAACCATGATGCTGTACTTGGCTCTCAGGGTCGTTAAGTCGTACTCAACCACCGCACCATGCAGACCGGTCGAGAACAGCCTCGAGCCGATCCAGAGTATGCTCTCCACTGAGTTCTCCGTACAACCAGCTATAGTGCACTCGACGAACGGTGTACTCGTGATGTTCCATATTTCTATAGAATTGTCGTTCCTTCGGAAAAGAGCAAAACGGACGCAAGATTGAGTTTATCGCACAGAGATGAGCTTATCGCATCATTGAATGATGTTGCAACAAAAGTTACTGTACTAACCTCACAATAGCCAATTTCTTTGTGACTGGTTCATGGGACATGCACGTAACGGATCTCGGCTCTGGATTGTAAAACTTGACGTCGTGTATGGTATAGGAACTCATGATTGCCTTCCTTCTTTCCTTTTTCTACTGTCGTTGTTGGTTATGTTATTTTCATGTGTGTATAACCGGTCATCGGCCGGTTTGTCGAGAATCTAACGTTCTCTTATTTTTTTCCTTTTCTTTTACTGGCTGACGAATAATCTCCTCGGCCTTATTTAATACGCTATTCACTCTGATCTAACTATATACCGGTGAACACACGTGTTTACTGTTTACAGCTCGCATGTGCCTACTATTCTGGTTCTGGTATCATAAATGGCTCTGGGCAACAGTGATGTCAGATGCAATATATTACGTATGCTACAGCGCATGCGTGAGATGACGTAGCTCGCTGCTTGAGTAAAAAGCCCCAGTATCGTATCCTTTTTAAGGTATTATAGCGTCCGTATTATACTATGTATCGAGCATTGCAATCGAGTAAATTAGATAATCTAAATCGTGGTTATTTTATTTGGTCCGATAGTAATTCTCAATCTATAGTCTAATATGAGTCTAATACAAATATTGTGTAACAGTTACATAGTTGAGTGAAAAATTATAGTGTTAATGTAACGTAATTGTTACTTAGTATCCACTGGAATTATAATGTTAAGGCCATTGCACGTACAAAAGTTTTAGTCGTAACCGTAAGTCCGTAAGCAAATTGACCAATCACAATTCGTATATTTCGAGATGCTGGATTGTGATTGGTCAATTTGCTTACGGTCTTACGGTTACGACTAAAATTTTTTTACGTGCAATGGCCTTTAATGTAACTGACATTTCCAGTGTCCACTGAACAATATAATCTAAGATAAGGCACTCGCGCAAGAAACACGGGAAAATTACACTGGACGCCCTGGAAGACAGCTGATCGGATAGCGCGGGCCCCTTCATGGACCCTGCGATGCGCTTTATTGCCATCATTGGCATAGAGCCTACGTCATCTCACGCATGCGTTGTAGCGTCGCAATATATTGTATCTGACATCGCTGCTGGGCAAAGCTGTTACATTCTATCCCCTATGCCAGTCAACGATTATGAAGATAAAAGAAAAACGGACAACGCGTACGCAGTGCCTACGATTAAAAAATATGCGTAGTTACAGAACACACATCCAACCGCCACGGAAGCGAACAAAAGCATGTGCCACTATGGTTAACTATAATTTCACAATTGAGACGATTTGGTACTTGTGACGGCATCTCGTGGCAAGCGATGAAACTACAAATCGAACAATTTGGTGCTTCTGGCGATATCTTTGCGGGAGCAACGATAACTATAAATCTGAAACTTCAACCAATCGAATGGTTATCAGTAATTCCAATTACACAATTCGTATGAAATTGAGCAATTTGCCCGTCTGTAGAATCTCTCGTCGCAATTATTTGCGATTAATAACTTTTAAATCTCTGGGCATAACGTGCACCTTTTCATCATGGACAAAATGAGAATTCAGTTGGCGTGTACGTTTACGATTAGCCAATCGGAGATTCGTCAATTAAAACGGAAATTTTTCACGCGCAACACTACCAATTCCAACCAATTTTATCGTCGCACGAAGAATTACACGATCCTAATAACATAAAGCAGCAAAATGTATATTATTCATGTGCGAAGAGCGTACAGTAGCACAAAGTACTCGCGCCTTCCGTCCTTTTCGGAATAAATTCACACGAAAAGAAGCAGCATTTCGCGAAATTTCTCCGTCGGAACTCCATCAGAGACCTCTAACACCCGTATTCACAGTCAGGCCTTATATTTAAGGCTTCCTTAAGTTTATCTTCAGATGGTCTGCAGCCTATAAAATAATCCGACGTCTAAAGATGGATATAAGGAAGCCTCGGATATAAGGTCCTGACTATGAATACGGGTGTGAATTAGTTCGAGATAGTTCGGGAAGAACTCGGAACTCGACTGACTCGCTTGTCTTCGAGTTGTAAACTCAGCGGTTTAGCCGAGACTCGAACCGCCATGTAGGCGGACACGCAGGACGCAGGCGCTCCCCGTAAAATCGTGGTGCACTTCACGCCGTTCGGCTAATCGGTGGCGTACTTTGGTCGTCGAAAACGAGCGAGTTGGTCATAGTCGCTAGTCAGCGCAGTCGAGTGTGTATACGTGCGTGTAAGTGTAGTGCGTTACGTGTGATTGCGTCGTTGTAGAATTAGGCGGCGAAGCACAAGTAGGCGTCTCGTCTCGAGCCGTGCGTGCTGTCTCTCGCTCGTCGACCGACCGGTGGACGCCGTCTCGGAAACGGGGCCGCGAGTTCCGAGGTAAATCACACTTCCGCATCGCAATAACTCGGGCCGCGCGCGCGACATGAGCGCGATTATCGATTGCGACTATTTCCAGAAAGAACGGGCTGACGCATCGACGGATTGACGTGTCGAAGCCGCGTTCGATGCGCGCGATCGGCTCTCGGCGTCTCGTCGCGATCGCGCGAACAGCTGGACGCTGCGAGGCTCCCGTCCTGCTGCTCGTCGGCGAAGTCGCCACGACCTCGTTCGGAGCGCGCGCCTGACATTCGCGTGACAGCGGCTCGTTCGCCGATTTGTAATCACACGTTGACTTTCCTCACGGCACCCGATGCAAACGCGCGACCTTGCGACCGACGACGCTCGCCCGAGCCCGAGAAGAGTCGATTTTCGCCGCTGTGTTAAGCCCCGCGGACCCGCTGTCCCCCCCCCTCTCGCCCGACTCCCGGAATTCCACTTTTCAAATTTTCTTTGCGAGACGATCTTCGCACCTCATTTTTTTCTCCTCCCACCTCCCGAGTTCTTTTACCGAGTTACCGAGTTTCGTTTATCGCGATGAAGCAGTACTCGACGCGCATACATTTTAACGAGCGTGCTTGTGCGCGCGCGAGTGTTTACGTGAATAGACGTGTAAGTGGATCGCTCACAGACGTGTGTACGCGCGTCCGCTCACGCATATGAAAAACTTGCCGTATCTCTGTCACGATCATCGTGCGTTAATCTCGATGAGATATCACAGTGTTGCGATAACATAGGGGAAGTCAAGACACGAAGGAAGAAGAACATACGCGAGGGCTTGAGTGAAGCGAAGACTCGTTAGAAGTATCGCGCGGCGAAACCAGGCAGGCACGGGTATTCCCGGACCGCGTGCGATTTCGCTCTAACGTCGTTACATTGTTGGATGTTCGCGAGGAGAATAATCCGCTAGCTTGTCCGCCTCCGCTTTGCGTCATCGCTCGTAAACACCGAGTTGTCGCTCGTTCTGCGAAATGCAACTTTCGGCGAACCGACGAACCAGTCTCGATCGTTACCGACAGCGATTGTTTCACGAACTCGTTTTCTTCCTTTCCTCCTCTCCTCGTGGACGGCAAATCGACACGCGAGCGTGCCGATGTACTACCTCTGCCCATTATATTACTAACTCGCGCATGCTAAGATAATTTATCTGATAATTGCTGCGCGATTCGAAGAAACGGTACATTTCCCCCCGGAGATGGACCGCCGAGATAATGCAGATAAGGTGATATCCGGGTATTTTTTTCGTCAGTATCGGCGCGTAAATCGCCAAGGGCTCCTGGGCGCGCGCTCTCTTTTTTCAGATGTCCATGAGTCATCGAGCAAAAACGTGAACCGCGAACTTTCTCGATTCTGCGCCTTGCAGCCTCTTTAGCTATGTTGCTTTTCTTCTTCGTTCCCTTCTCCTTTCTCTCCTTATTAATCCTTCCCGCACAACGGAGGAATTGCGCCTCGACGAGCTTGACCGGACGGTTTTAACAGATTACCAGGTTTTCACAGGGAGATTTCAAATACTCGAGTCTTCTTCGGGCGGCAACAACACGCGTGTACGCCTAAGATATACAGGGTGTCCCAAAAGTAACGGGCCACCCTAATAACTCTTCAGTGTTGAAGTTTCAAGGAAAATGACCTGAACAAAAGTTGTAGGAGTTTGAAAAGTTGTAGGAAGTGAGCTACCTCACGATGACCTTGACCTCTATTTTCAAGGTCATTCGGAGGTCAACTTGCGTTTTTTAAATGGGAACCCTTATTTTTTATTACACTGTTTTTTTTTCCTACTAGTTAATTTGAACAACTTTTGTCTAAAACATTTTTTTATTTGTCTAATATTTTTTGAGATACTTGAGGAAAACTTGATAACTTCTTCAATATTTAACTTACGCGATATCTCGCTAATTATTTGTCGGAAGAAAAAGTGGCACTAGACTTTCTCGCTTTATTTAGTCTCAAGAATGTATTGTTACAATAATAGCGCCCTGACTTTTGTTAACTTACTGACTTTTGGAAATTTCAAAATCATCAAACTGACAAAAATCAGGGCGCTATTATTGTAACAATACATTCTTGATACACTAAATAAAGCAAGAAAGTCCAGTACCACTTTTTCTTCCGACAAATAATTAGCGAGATATCGCGTAAGTTAAATATTGAAAAAGTCATCAAGTTTTCCTCAAATATTCCTCAAAAAAAGATTAGACAAAAGAATGTTTTAAAAACATTTTTTTGCAAAAGTTGTTCAAATTAACTAGCAGAAAAAGGCAGTGTAATAAAAAATAAGGGTTCCCATTTAAAAAACGCAAGTTGACCTCCGAATGACCTTGTAAATAGAGGTCAAGGTCATTATAAGGCAGCTTACTTAAATCCCTACAACTTCTATTCAGATCATTTTCCTTGAAACTTCAATACTGAAGAGAGTTATTAGCGTGGTTCGTTACTTTTGGGACACCCTATATACTTGTCAATAAGACTACCACATAAGTCTGTATTTCTATTGTTTTTATTGCAGTGGTGATATGTTTTTTTTTTTTCCCCTTTCTCACAATGATGTGTATATTGTTGCGTTCTTTAAGGTCGCCGTGCGTTGCGGTTCCAAACCGGACGTTATTCAAGGCGCCGGCAGTGAGAGCCGGTTATAACGATAGATTTTTTTTCAGCTAAAACAAAACCGAAAAGATGACAACTTGGCAAAGCACACCTGGTGCGGGGTTCTATCCGGGGCAACAAGGTTCTGATCTTTTACTTTCTGTTATCAATAATACTTTCTATATTGTTATATATCATCTTGTTCTCTCTCCCACCTGTCCATTACCGGCCTGCTCAGCCAGCAGTAAGCATCGTATGTCACTTGCTTGAGAGGACATACTATATTATCATACCATATAATATCTCGAAGCACATTATCGTGACGATTTTATTTTCCAATCTACACCTCGGGAACAAACAAACAGCATCATTAGATTGAGAGTTAGTATCATATTCGTGATAGAGACGGAGAAGTCGCGTTAGAGATATATCAGTCGATGTGCTCACGGCGAGAGATCGCACGCACAGTCACTTCATCATACGATACACGCTCATGTAACGTACCCGAACGTAACGCATCATGACGGCAGTTTCTCTCGTGTCCTCTCGCCAAGCCGCGACTTTTTGTTACCGCACGCAGCCGTGGAAAGTTGATTTTTGCAAAAGAGCATAAGAGACGCGCGCACCGTGCAAAGGAAGAAAAAGAAACAAAAAGAAAAGAAAAACGTAGTTGCTGTTAGTGCACAGACGTTCACAGAGTTGCTACTGCTTGCGATCGAGGTTTCTCTTACAACGCACGTGTACGCGTTGCAACACGCCCCGGCACTTACCCGTCGCCGAAATCTGACTGTGCAGGTTACCCTCCGCAGAACCCCGGCTATCCGCCACAGAATCCCGGATACCCGCCGCAGAATCCCGGATACCCGCAACAGGAGAGCTACAACCCAGGATACCCACCGCCTTACTCCGGAGGAGTGCCGCCAGGTACTGGGCTCACCGTATCTCGAGATACGCGAGAGAGAGAGAGAGAGAGAGAGAGAGAGAGAGAGAGAGAGAGAGCGATACTTGCCCTTCGACTATGCGAATTATCTCATTCACTCATTCGGTCGTTTTCCTCACTCAGGTCCGGGATTCATACCACCGCCGGGTGTTCCACCCTACGGTCAAGGACCGCCACCAGTTGGTCCGGAATTCGGAGCACCGACAGGTCAATCAGGAATGTACGGGTCCGGTTACGCGGAAGATCCTCTGCAAGATGAGGTCAAAGGGTTCGAGTTCAACGACAAGAGCATCAGGAATGGCTTCATCAGGTAAGAGCATCGTGTATACTACCGTCGCAAGCGTTTGCGGGATTCAGTGCACCTCGGTGCGTCCAGCACATATACATGCACATGTACACACGATTACACAGTATCTTCTTCATCTTCTTCCTCCTTTTCATTTTAGAAAAGTGTACAGCATCCTGATGTGCCAGCTGCTCATTACGCTCGGTATGATCACGCTGTTCGTCTACCATACACCAACGCAAAGATGGGTACATAGCCATAGAGAACTGTTCTGGGTCTGCTTCGTTGTGACCATCGTCCTGATCATATGTATGGCTTGCTGTACCAATGTGAGACGCAAGGCTCCGATGAACTTTATATTCTTGTTCCTGTTCACGGTGGCAGAGGCCTTCTTACTAGCCACGGCAGCCTCGAGCTACGAACCCGACGCGGTAAGATGATCGAGAGCGGATTCGAGCGCGGCGGCGGCGGCGGCGGCACTGCACGTTTGCAGTTCTGGATCGTGAATTTTCGTGTTACAGTACTGTTACATAGGTCGGGATGGAAGGCAAGAGACTTCATATGTTTACATTCAACGACTTTTTGCAGGTCATGCTGGCGGTCGGGATCACTGCGGCAATTTGTCTGGGCTTGACAATATTCGCGTTTCAGACGAAGATCGATTTCACCGGACTGTCCACCGTTCTGTTTGTCGCTGTGCTCGTCTTGCTTATCTTCGGCATAATCGCCATGATCTGGCACGGGAAGATCATGACACTGGTTTACGCGTCGCTCGGTGCGCTAATATTCTCCCTGTACTTGATCTACGACACGCAAATGATGATAGGCGGCAAGCACAAGTACTCCATCTCTCCGGAGGAATATATCTTCGCCGCGTTGAGCCTGTATCTAGATGTTATCAACATCTTCATCTACATTCTAACTATTATCGGCGCTTCGCGAGACTAATCGCTGTCAGTTCCAAATCATCATTTTTGACTCATTGTGTTATAACCGAGATACACACACACAGTCAGCTTTTATCCATCGCCGTCCTACTCTCGTGGCTCTCTGCAGCCAACGTCGTCACCGTCGCGAGAGCGCATTGTAGGCGAGCGAACGATAAAGTGTAAAGAGGCAGTATTGGCGAGACTTTCATTTCTACGAAGTGATAGCTTTTACAAATTTTCAAAGATTAATGTACACGAGCACGCTTAAATTCAAAGCCTTTTGTCTAGTCCCGTAAGATAAAACAAAGCATCTCCTGTTGTCTCGGGGAGGGACCTGATACCAATTCTAACAATTGCTAGTAACGTATAATATGTTTCATAGTTGTTATTGTTACGATCGACAATCGTTTGGACTTCATTTTGGTTAATATAATATACGTATATCGTCAGAGTTTCTTACAAGAATGACCGTCGAGAATTAGACGCGTCCCCTTATTTTCTTTGAAAAACACTTATCCCTTTTTTTAGATTTCAGTGTGATCGATAAGTGTATACGTCTAATTGAAACTATTAATATATAATATAATATAATTAATATTACAAATGTATATTACATGTCTAGTATAATATAAGTCCGACATTAGTTATAGTATATTATATCGGCTGTAAAACTCCAGCATCCCAAAGGACAATTTTACATCGGTTATCAATATATATATATATATACATATACACGTATACCTAGAAAGTTGAGATTGTGTTTATTCTTTGTTCATGTTTGAATAATAAAACATACAATTATTCTCCAGTATTTTGCAGATCTTCGGTTCCTCGGTTCTTCGGCTGGTAACGTGCGGGAAAGCTACGATTTTTCGATCGGCACATTGACGCGACTCTTAGAGCATCAACAATCTGCAGAGTGCATAAGGCAAAATTCTTAATCCATACGCAAAGTTCATTACGCAACGCATAAAGCATTTATGACATTATGTCTAATAGGCATCGCGAGAAATAATTAAAATATCATTACCACCGATACCTGTTATTATTAACCCGTAACTGCTGTTCTCCGGTCAATTTGACCATTGCACTATTTGAAATTTAAATAACGCGGTTAATTTTCTAGTTGCGTATTCATCCGTCAGTGTATTTTCTTACATTCTGAATGTCAGTCGACAGATATACGCGCAGTTGTGTGGTCGTGTTATTTGTCAAGATATTCATCAATTCCGTTTCCTACCGGTCAATTTGACCGGTGAACAGCAGGTTACGGGTTACGTTAGCCACGTGCAAAGAATGTCACGAAGGAAAACCTGTAATCCGAGCCATGTACGCAGCGTGTTGCTACCTCGAACCATGTATACATACAAAGCATTTACATAGTTACTCAATTACTAATTATATTTTCCATTTAGAAACACGCAGACCCACATTCCATATTACTTATATGAGTGTATACATCTAGATTTGGGAGAAAATTATCCTTAAAGTAACTAATTACTTGCTTTCGAAAAGGCGCAACTCGTTACTGTTATCGATACTCGAGGAAGTAATGAGTCATTGTCTCGATTTACAAAGTTTGTGCACAAACTTTCCTCATCAAGAATCTTCAAGACTTTTCATATTCTTTTTACAAAGCATATAATTGCGTTACAGTTATTGTTCCCAACGACGAATAATAACGCCGTTACAAGATCGTTGTTGAAGAAAGAGTAACGAGAACGGCCTTACGAGTAATGTGTTATTTCTCAATATTGTATCTATATGTATATGTATGTTATGTAGTATAGGAAATGAAGATGATTTCGAAATTGTGAATATTTATATTTGTAGTATTGGCCTTACACAAGACGGTTAAAGCTTTTGGCTTCAAGCTTTCTCTCCTTAACTTAAATACAAATAAGCATGTGTGGTGCGGTTGTCCATATATAGGAAAAGCATTTAATGTTCTTCGAAAAGATATTCTCTTTTCATTGCTTTTTTTTTTTTCAAGATCAGAAGCCGACACTCATATACACACACCACTCAACTTGGTAACAAATTGCAGCCTCATAACAAACAATATGTTCTCCTAATTGTCTTTGTTCGTGCAACAATGCAAGTATGGTGTTATGCGTGAAACGTGAAGGTCCAGAACTCGATCGGTAGAACTCGTAGTGTTACCTTTATCCACCCGCATATACAAGTTGTCTTTCCGATTTAACGATCAAACTGTACAAATTTATTCTATAGGTAGAAATAAGGAAAAATGTTACATAATCCATATAAAAAATGCTTTATTCAAAAGTCAAGGCAACACGAAGAAAGCGATATTTGATTTTTCACTTCAAATTGTCGGTTGTCTGATAGAAAAAGAAAACATTGAATAACAGAATTTTATGTCCTCTATCTCTATCTGCGTACAATATAACAATACAGTTTGATTATTTAAGTAGGAAACATCTTGCATACGTTAAGAAAATCTCGAGTTCGTTTATATACCACAGATATAATTATAGATACAATTACATATATGCATGGAACAGCGCCCGTATTTTTATGAACTTTTCTTCCTGACATTTACGCAGACATTAGTTGAGAACGTAACTTTCGGATGTTATTTCCAATGTGTTATATAATTTTCTTGCCCCCTTTTTCTTCTTTTTTTTTTTTTTAATATAACAATTCCACATTTTTCTCTCTCAATTGCAGCATAGAAAAATGTACTTTTGACGCAGCAGATACGCGTGAGACTGGATTATAACTTGATCAGAGGCAGTGTCGTGACGTGTTTAATTATGTTATTATGCTTTGAATTACGCTCTAAATCTATCAAGGACTCTATTCCAAGTGGCACGAGCTGATATATAGTTCGTTTATGCGCCGTTAAAATAAATAATATATAAAATTAGCAGCACCGATTCGAATTTCGCTCTACCCTTCGATCAACCGTCACTCTGTCAGGCGCGTCTTGTGGCTCTTTGCCGTGTGTTTTGTCCAATATCGCTTCCGCTAACTCGCTAAATGCTTGATCAATGTTGATGTTTGCCTTCGCGGAAGTCTCCATAAATCTAATGCCGTGCTCTCTGGCTATCTGTAAGCAAGAAAAATCGCCACTAGTCACAACTAAGTAGATTTTGTCGGAACCATACATGTCCTGTACCACCATGTTCTTAACATATAGTAATTAGACGAGATAATTAGGTGTAATCGGTGATCAGTAATCAAATACTACTTACCGCCTCTCCCTTTTCAGTGCTAACAACACGCTTATCTTCCATGTCACTTTTATTTCCTAATATCATTTTTTCCACATCTTCATTCGCGTGCTATGGACAATATTTACCATTGATAAATGAATAACTTTATCTCCTGTGATTCATAAATCTGTCAATATACCGTATAAATCTTATGCTGCGCACATACCTCGTCGATATTCCTCAACCATTTCACAATATTTTCAAATGTTTTCTCATTAGTGATGTCATAGACAAGCATAATGCCCATAGCTCCTCTGTAATATGATGTTGTGATAGTGTGAAATCTTTCCTGCCCTGCTGTATCCCTGCACAAGGTAAATAAATATAGATACATATTGTCTTTCTACGTACATTTTCCCATATTTTTCCAATATTGTGCACAACAACTTACCATATTTGTAATTTGATTTTCTTTCCTCTTAATTCCACTGTCTTGATTTTGAAGTCGATACCTATTGACAAATGCATTCTTTTATTGTTATATAATGATAAAATATGAAAAGATTATCAATGAGAAACTTTAAGAGGGTTTTAACCTCTCTAAAATACATACGAATCTTTTGTGTAATGAGCATAAATCAACCAGTGGAATTTCAAATATTTTTATGTTAAAATCTATCGGTTTTTATTGCAGAATTACCATTGTTTATCAAGAGAGGGAGGCATTGCGAGACTTATCGCGGCGTACAAGGCGAATGTTTTTTCGCAGTCAACGCGCGGACTCGCGGAGAACCTCGCGCAGGCAAAGTACAACGATTACTTTTTTTCTTGCGAAGAGAAACACGCTCCTAATTACACTCCGGCCGCACAGACGCGCGCGCGCGCGCGCGCGTGTGCGTGAGCGTGTGTATGCATGCACACTCACGAGTTTGTACGTGCGCTCTCTCGCTTGCGGAGAAACAGAGCCGTCTTGTTGTGGAATAGGATATGTTGACGTGATATCGACGAACACAACTTCTCCATGGCTCTTCGTGGCTCGTCCTGGCGTTTCTAACCTAATTCGCCGCGGAATATAGAAGCAAGTCGCGCGACAGAAAACGCGTCCCCGCGGCTCTCCGTCCCCTCTCATTCACTTTAGTTCTCTCTTTCTCTCTCTCTCTCTCTCTCTCTCTCTCTCTCACTCTCCCACGCACACGCTCTATCCCTTTCTCACCTATCGTAGAAATGAACGTGGTGGAGAAGGCCTCGTCCGAGAAGCGGAATAGTATGCAGGTCTTGCCAACGCCGGAGTCGCCGATGAGCAGCAGCTTGAACAGCAAGTCGTACGTCTTCTTCGCCATTTCGCCGTGGTGGCCGTCCCGTGTCGAAGAAGAGGTGGAGGAGGATGAGGCGCCGCCGACGAGGTGGTAAACAGCGCTAGGAGCGGGCAAGAGGAGCGCGGCCGGGCGGCTTGTCGCGGTGGTGGGCTCGTTGCGGCGATCAGCAGCGATTCTCCGTGCGCCGATGCTCCGTACATCGAACGTTGCGCGTTACCGGTTATAGGCTCAAGGTCGAACGAGGGCGCGTCTCCCGGCGAGTTGCGACTTACGTACGTACGTACGGTACGTACGTGTGTCGTGCGATGTCGCGTAGTGTTGGATCGCGCGCGATGCGATGCGTTGTCTTGTGCCGCTGTATGCTGTACGTACGCGCTGCACGAGCCAACCGGTCGCGGACTATTAAAAGACGGCGCGACGTCACGCGACGCGGAGTCAACGCGACGTAGAAGCCATCGGGGGTAAGCCTCGGGGTAACTTTCGGTTCGTTGTCTCTATCTCTCCCGCCTCTCCGCCGCTTTTTCTCTCTCCGTCTCTCGGACCGGACACGAGAGTATATACTTCATGCTCGGCCGGTCGACAGGGTCGACAGATCGCGCTGGCGTTACCGGCTGAATGAACGCACGGTTCGCCGCGATTCGACGTAACGCGCGCGCCGGCTACGCCTGTCACGCGACGTGGATTCGCTGGTGATTCGAACCTGCCGGCCGAATCTACCGCGGTAGGTTGTCGCGGCGAAGAGCACTTGATTAGTGGGAGATACCGCCATTGCCGATCGCACTTGCGCCGCGTTCTCTTTCGCACGCGATGCGAGACGCGCTGCCGTTTCAACGTTCAACGCTGTGCTGCGTGCAGCTCTCTCGCGAAGAAACTTCATGTCGAGCTCTGTGAGTGGGCACCGACACGAGATACTATAGAGACTGTTGGCCTTTGTTCGTTGGTCTTCGTCGTCGTCGTTGTCGTAAAAATTTTTCTGCGACACCCTGTGTATAAACAGGGTGTCTCCTAGCAATTGTCGCAGAGCTCGTGGAGACAGAGCGGATTGAGCGATCGGTATTATCATTGCTCTTCAATTACCTCCGGACCCCTTCGGGCCCCTTGGTTGATACGAAAATTTACTCAGGGCTGTCAATCTCGGAGTGAGTTTCAACTCGTGGGCGGCCGGGGTTGTCGAGGATAATCTCGAGATCTTGTATGAGTTACATCGAGCGTTCACGTTCCAGCGAAGTGTGTAAGTTTGGAATTACAAGTTTTGCACTACGGAAGTTGTTTTGGGAGAAATCCGAGGATACTGGTCGACTTTTTCTCGATACAGATTTCGATACTTGCTGCTTTGAAGCCTCCGCGGTAATCGATATGAATTTGAATCGCCAAGGGAAACAGTGAATTAAAATCGAATGAAAGTGGTAGCTTTGTGCTTTCAAATCACGTGAATATGTTTTTGTTCGATGGGCAATATAAGTCTGTTTTCCCTTTCGAGGGATCTCTGAACTGGCGCGATAAGTTGGAGTTGGAAACAGGTATACTTTTGCTCAATCTAGTTTATATGTTGCACTAGTTTCAAAGCTGTTCAAAAAAGAACAGGAGATCGCACCCAAGGTGCGCATCTCCGATAGATAATCGCGGGACATCGATATCGCGGATTATCGAACATCGATCTGACATGAGTGCGGATCCTTTATCGCGATTACCGCACATGCGCGAGTGTCAAAATATACACGGGACCGCGTGTGGGTTTCGCGACGCAGCAGACGAAGTCACGGTGACGTCCCGTGTAGCTTCGCGTAGCGTACCTTTTCGGCATGGAACGATCTGCATGTACGACGCAGTAGAACGCGTCGAGTGCTGCAGGTAGCGCGCGTCTTCGGCGCGCCGAGTGACGACACCGGCGACGGCGTCGACGACGGTGGATTCGAGTCACTGGGACAACGGGATAATGGCAGCGAAGATGCAGCACTGCGAGCCACCCAGTTCGGCGAGTTCCGAGAGGTGAGCGAGCGCGCCCGATGGCGTTTGCTCGGTTATCGCCCGTGTCGTGTATATCCGTCGACCTCACGCGCGGTCTCGACGGTCCCGACCGGAAAGATAATCGTGCAAATTTCTTTCTTTTCGTAGTGACGACGCCGAAGTGTGTTTGGATGACCGAGAAATCTGCCTCGTGGACGAGCTGTGCGAAGATGCCGAGCATCACAGGCGTTCCGACGTCGGCACTCCGACTCCGCAATCACCGCGGCCACCATCCGCCACAGGTAGATGATCGATTTTAACGAACCGTTTATTCTCAAGAAACCAAGCTCTCCCAGTCGTCGTTTTGAAGGTCAACACACGTTATATGCTGTTAAATAAGTTCTGTCTAGTTTCACATGTGTGACAATGTTGTGCTTCACTTGTTAGAGAATAGCTGGAGTAGAACTGTAATTAGAGGAACATGTGTGTCTTTTCCATCAAGGTTTTCGTCTTTGGTAGAGGAAGATACGTAAAGTTTGTGCAGGTGTGACTGATAACAGTGACTGCTTGTGCAATAGTCTCAAATCAACAGCTAAGAATCTTTTAACATAACGTTGCCTCAGATATGTTATCAGTGAGTGAAGTAACTGCAATGGTATGATTACATGATGGATGTGGGGTGAATATATATTTACGTATCATGTTTGTTAAGCTGCATATAAATCCATTTCAGACTTAGTGGTTCAATGAAGTTATGCCTGTGAGAAGAGATGCAAGTAATTCCATATCCTGAGTTCCTTGATCAGCTTGTCTCAAAAACACTATAAAAAGTATATCAAAACCTATCTTTCCTATCTTTAATCCTACCTTAATGCTTCAATTTTCAATTGAATTAGCATTTGGTTTATGCTACTTAAAAATGAAATTATAGTGAGAATCAAAATATTGATAGTATTTTAGAGAAAAGTATATAGATACGTAAAAGATATCAAGTAGGTGAAAGAGTATATGTCGCATGATTGTAACAGGGTCACAGAAGTCACCACGGTCACGTAGACAACGTACCACTAGTATGTCGCAATCGAGCAAGAAGACATCAGCGGAATCGATTCTCAGGAGTAAAACACGGACTATCTATACGGCCGGCAGACCACCTTGGTACAATTCAGCTGGTCAACAAGTGGAACCTTTTGTCATTGGTTGGTTCATATTCATATCCAGTTTTTTTACTTTTAATTGAATGAAAATAACAGATCTGTTATGATAAAAATTTAACTGTAAAATTCAAACTGTCGTTTTACGACAGGTATTTGTGGTGGCAGTGCTTCCGGCAAAACGACAGTCGCGACTAAAATTATAGAGTCTCTGAATGTTCCATGGGTTACTCTTTTGAGCATGGACTCGTTTTATAAGGTAACAAATATCTCATGTACATTCGCCATTAATACAGTACAGAACGATATGTTATAGAGTACATTATCGAGTACACTTGTCTTATAGGTGTTGAACGAAAAGCAGCACGATATGGCTGCGCGCAACGAGTACAACTTCGATCATCCTGACGCTTTCGACTTCGAGCTTCTCAAAATTACATTACAGCGTCTGAAAGAAGGACGAATGGTGGAAGTTCCTATTTATAACTTCGTAACGCATAGCAGGGAGAGCAGAACGGTAAGTTGACGTACTTATTGAGACTTATTGAAACCGCTGCGTGCGCAAAAACTTAACGTGATTTCTACGTCCGACGTCACATGAGCCTTTAGAGGTCAGAGTGTCATTGTGGTCAACTTCGCTTGTAAACTTCTTAATATATTTTTCAAAATTAAAAACTTACATAACCTCATATTATTTTCAAGCTTACGAATATACGTTCTAATAATTGCATAATGTTAAAATATGAATAAAACCTGACCGACAATCTATTGGACACATTTATTTGGCAGAAAACTATGTATGGTGCCAACGTCATTATATTCGAGGGTATACTGACCTTCTACAATGTGGATGTGTTGAGGGTAAGCCGATGGAGGGAGATGAATTTGAAAATCGCATAAGGGATCGAAAATAACGGACGTTTCATTTTTAGATGTGTGACATGAAGGTTTTCGTCGATACCGACGCGGACATCAGACTCGCCAGACGCTTAAAGAGGGATATTTCGCAAAGAGGGAGGGATCTAGAGGGTGTATTAAAACAGTATAGCACCATGGTCCAACCATCGTTTTACTATTATATTGCTCCCCTTATGGTCCATGCCGATATTATTGTACCGCGCGGAGGCGAGAACGAAGTGGCGATAGAGCTCATCGTGCAACATGTTCACACTCAGCTTCAGTTGGTGAGTTATCAGTTTCTATTCCTAACTCTTATGTTAAGCAGTTATCAGTGTTTATTGATTGCCGTCTTCGATCGATAATTGTCGACTTTTGCGTCGCTTTCGCAGAGGGGCTTTAAATTGAGGCAGAAACTGGCGCACTCGTACATCGGTCAACCATTGCCCTCGTCGCTCTACTTACTTCCCGACACACCACAGATAAAAGGTCTTCACACGTTTATACGCAACAAGGAGACGTATCGAGATGAATTTATTTTTTATTCCAAACGATTAATCCGTCTGGTCATCGAGTATGCTTTATCCTTGCTGCCATTTGAGGTAAGTGACTTATAATCGTGAGGTAAGTGTTTAGGAGCACTAGTTTGTTTCAACTAGATGATTGGTTTATCTACGTCATCAGCAAAAAATGCAACGACTCTGTTGTTTGATCTTCAAATCTCGGATATCACCCAAGTCGACGAGATTTCACAGTTAATCATTTTTATGTGAAGGAAGTCACGATAGAGACACCTCAAGGGGTATTATACAATGGCAAACGAGGTGCGACGGATAAAATATGCGGCGTATCGATATTACGTGCCGGCGAGACCATGGAGCAAGCCGTTCGAGATGTATGCAAGGATATTCGAATAGGCAAAATTCTCATTCAGACTAATCAACAGACTGGCGAGCCTGAGGTGAGTGTTGAAGGTGAACCCCTAACCTCCTCGTAAGCATCGTCTACTGCTGAGTTGGATAATTCGCTTAATCTCTCGCACGTGTCCAGTTATACTACCTCCGATTACCAAAGGACATTAAGGACTACAAAGTGATTTTGATGGACGCGACAGTCGCCACCGGTGCAGCTGCCATCATGGCGATCAGGGTATTGCTGGATCACGACGTGGCCGAAGAGAACGTGCTGCTGGTGTCGCTGCTGATGGCGGAGTCTGGCGTGCACTCTATCGCATATGCCTTCCCACGCGTGAAGATCGTCACGTCTGCGCTGGATCCCGAGATAAACGAGAAGTTTTACGTATTACCCGGCATCGGGAACTTTGGCGACAGATACTTCGGTACTGAGCCCTCCTCCATTGATGACTGAGCTGCGGTTCTTAGATCCCTCCGTTTAAGTCGCATGTTTGATAATAGTACGTAAATTGATACGAACGCGAAAACAAATTGTCTGTCGAATCTTGAATAAAAAGGTACAAGATTATTATTATTAACTCTTGTGACTTTTTGTGATTAAAAACGTGTGTTTTTAGTTTTCACCTTATAGTTTAGTGCCAAATTAAATGTCACTTCAATTCACGCATTGATAATCGTACGCAGATAAGCTTCACCGTTCTTTTTATTTAGTCACGATTATATATATGTGTATATCTTTATAACTTTAGTGTATTTCCCTGTCTGCCTTGTATCGTTATTTTTATTTCTAGTCGTTCTTTGTCCACCCCGAGACTCATCCCATGACGTCCTCCATCCATGATATCCAAAGAGCGTGTTCCGTGACTTTCAAACGGGCGTTGTGCCGGTATTGACGGCAGTATGGCCGCCGGTTTCCGCGCCGTCGGCAGTGGTGCCGCGTAGCTGCCGGTATCCTCGCGCGCTAGCGTGACGCGAGCGTCTCCACGAGCCCAAGTTGCTACCGGCTGGATTACTCGGCTGACCCAAGAGATACGTTATCAGTCGGTC
This sequence comes from Harpegnathos saltator, assembly GCF_003227715.2. Taxonomy (NCBI): domain Eukaryota; kingdom Metazoa; phylum Arthropoda; class Insecta; order Hymenoptera; family Formicidae; genus Harpegnathos; species Harpegnathos saltator. The sequence continues at coordinate 1,202,805 of NW_020229906.1, forward strand.
CAAAGCGGCCAGGTCCTCGGTCGTATTGCCAGAGTTAGTCAAGCGATCCATGCGCGAGCGCAGATCCGCGCCAATCTCCTCGATGCTCTCGCAGCCTTTCGCGTTCCCGCCCCTACTCGTGTTCCCGCGATTATGAAGGCCAAACCGAGGTCCAATCTGCGCGCGATTCGCGACGGTGAGTTATGAAATTGAGTCACGAGTTCGATTAAAGCCAAGTTCGTCTTGCACGCTCTCGCGCTGAAAGCGTCATTCCGTCTTCTCTCGGCAACGATGTAAGCAACGATGAAGATAAAAGAATGCTGCTTGCAGCGCATGAAAGTGTGCAGAACGAGACTCGGCCTAAGACTGAAAAGGAAAAGGAAAGCGTCAGAGAAATCACCTCCTCCGGTCCGTGTTGCCCGTAACTGAGCCGTTGCACTTTCCTGAAGGTCTCATCGTCCATCGCTTCCCTCACCGCTTCGTTCAGCGTGCGCTCCAGCGCTCGTTGCTTAACTTTGCTCAGCCTTTCGTAGTAACTAATATTCGGCGCGATAAATTAAGCGACATGAAATCGTAATGTAATCGCTTTCCGACGATGTTGGAAACGCGCAACAACTTCTTACCTTGAGTCGAGAGAACTGTTATCCCGCGAGATATTCTTATCGCGAACCAGACGGATGTCGTGCTGCCAAAATCGGCGCAGTTCCGGCGTAGACGTGTACGGCGCTGCCACTTCTTTAATCTGCGGTCGGGTGAACACGATTAGAGGCAGAAATAGAAATAAGCGATAAGCGCGAGAGCGAGCGCGGCTCGCTGAACACGCTCGCTGAACTCGAAATTATAAAAATTGCGATGTCGGTCGTATCAATGACGTAAGTAAGACGGCGTAATTAACCGCTGAAATTCTGCAATTAGCCTTGTGACGTGTACATCGGTAACGTCTAGCAGGTACAATCGTCTCGGGCCGAGGGTCTCCATGAGCGCAATTTGCGAATCGTTATTCCCGGCAATTACCTGGCCTGGTCGCGTCGTATGCTAACTTTAATTACCTTCAGGACTATTATCGCCGTAATAAAGATGCACATCACGTTGATAAACGTCAGGCATGCGCTGATAATGCCGTTGCAGAAGAACTCGACGGGCAGATAATCGGTGTAGACGTACTTGTACGAGCTATTAAAGTCCGTGTAAGATTCGCCCTTGATGTGGGGCATTTTTATGGGCCGGTAAATGAGCCATATGCAGCCGAGAGCCCAAAATAGACCCTGCGAAGCATGAGAGCGAGAGATCTCAGTTTACAGAGACGTGATTGTTACGTCGATCGTGCCAACGCGCACGGAGAGAGACGCGCGCGGGAGTAACTTTACGCTCTGCAATTACCGTAATTATACCGTTCGCTTTATTATGTTTCTCAGCTACAGTATGCTACAGCAAGCTGTTCACTCACGCAGTTAACAACCGGCGGCAGTAATGAGGCTGATATAGCCACGCCAATCAGCGGTCCATTACTGCCTTGCAGCAGAGCGACCGCGACGCCTGTGCCGGACGGCAGAGCCCACAGGACACCCATCCAGAGCGACCTGTAGTTGCCTCTGTGTGTGTGTGTGTGTGTGTGTGTGTGTGTGTGTGTGTGTGTGGATGTGTGTGGATGGAATGTCATCGAGATGTACGATTATTAATATTGTACAGTAAAATATATATCAGATATTGTATATATATATATATATACCTTATTATATTTTCTTTAGTTTCATATTTTTATTATATTATTATATTATATTGTATTATATTATTATATATAATATAATAATGAAACTAATAGAATAGTACTCGAAGCAGAGCCGTGTGTGCCAACTATCCGGGTTACACACCTGCCCTTCATCTCATCGGTCGGCCAATCGTTGTAGCCCCACGGCATCTCCGTCGTGCCGAGGATGAGGCCGAAGATGAAGCCGAAGAGTATCGACAAGAAGATGCCGAGCATCAAGCTCTTTAGGCCGACCAGCTGCAGATCCCTGTCAGCTATGATGGTACCGAAGGTCAGCGACATCACGGGTCCCTTGGATCAATCAGACGATCAGATAGGCGTGCGTCGAACAGAGAGAGAGAGAGAGAGAGAGAGAGAGAGAAAGAGAGAGAGAGAGAGGGAGGGAGGGAGGGAGGGAGAGCAAGGACAATTAACGCGATATCGCTTCGTCAAGAAGCTTTACCATGAGAGGTGACACCAGCATAGCCGCGACGACGTTGGTCGCGCTGTTCTCGACGAGTCCGAGCGCGGCAAGGCAGCTGTAAAATCGTCACAGGTCTTGCGTCACAGGTGCTTATTGTTTGTCACATGAGACTATTGTATTAAGACTACGTTGCAGCGACACGATATTCTCAATTGTCACAGAACACTCGTTCGAGAGCGACAATGTTGGTCTTACTCCGCGGTTAACACCAGCAGCACGTAATCGAACGAAAGATCACCACCGCTGCGAACTCCATCGACCACCTGCTTCACCGTTAACTTCGACCTGATCGACCCCACGAAATCGTCCCATGCATTCTTACGATCCTCCGCCTCCTTCCGTCTGAGGGACACAGAACGCGTGTCGGACTTGAAATCGTGCTTGACAGAGGTAACTTTTCATATCATAAAATGTTCATATCGACATCATTAACACGTTAATTGCCACGAGTGAGCAGTACAATTGCAACATAGTCGCAACGTAGCTGCGAGAAAGCTGAGAAAATCCGCTGTGTGATTTTGCTTGTTCAAAGTTGAAACTTTGGAAGCGATTCATGCGAACTACCATGGCAATCAATGTGCTAAGGAAACCGACCGAGCGAACCTGCGAGCAACCTCGTCCTTGATGACGGCCGACGATCCTGCGCCGTTCACGCTGCTGTACGTGCATTGCGTCGGGATCACGCTGAAAGAAATCAACCGACGTCATAATTCCGGAGCGATTTGAACCCGCTGGTGTTACTCGCGCGAACTCGGCGTGATATCACCTTACTATCGAGTTCATCTTCACTCCGATACCCATTTCGGTGAGGCAGTGTATGCAGTTCTCGCAGGGCTCGCCGGCGGGCACCGGGAAGATCACCTTTTGTCATAAAACGTTCACGTTATATTCGCGCTCGAGGGGATAAACGCGAAAGTAAGAAAGTAAGAAAGAGAGAGAGAGAGAGAAAGAGAGAGGGAGAGAAAGTAAGTATTGACGGACGACTCTCTGGGTCCTACCTCGTAATACATGTCCTCCTTATCCTTGCACCACACCACGTGCTCCACTTTCAACTTCTTGAGGAGCTCGCTCAGAACCTACGGATTCGAACACGCGACTCGTTTCTTCCAATTTCTCACAGTTAGATCGCAAACTTTTGCCCGACATAGTTTCACACACATAGCATAGCTTCAGCTTGATCAAACAATGCAATCACTCAATTTTTTAAATTTACTAAACGATCAAAATATCGAAATATTCAATAACGTAAAGAACGAGGGAAGGAAAAACAGAGGAGAAGCAGGAGGATCGAGGAGAAACGTGAAATAGAAAGTGTTAGAGAGCATAATTAGAGAAACCTACCAGGGCACTCATTAGCTAATACTCAGTTTATTACACTCTACCGTTTCCATCGACACGAAGACCGGCGATTTTGCTCGCGCCGGGTATCCGCGAGCGCGTTGCCTCCTGGAGTCGATGCCGACGTCGATACCGACGTCGCCACCGCCGTCGTCGTCGTCGTCGTCTCCGTTATCGCCGTAGCGATCGTTATCGCGGTCGTCATCAAGAGTGAGCAGTTGCGGGCGTGATTTCACCTCCTTCAGTCGCAAGTCCACTTTGGGCGTAGGAGCAACCGGGAGTTTACCTTTGCCGCCATCGACCTTCTTGGAGCGCTTCAGTGGCACGCCAAACACAAGCTCGTGCTCGTAACTCAGGGTGGGTATGCAGACCAGGAAGACGACGCCACCGGGCATGCCTGCTCCGCAAATCAGCGACTTCGAACGAGGAACGGTTGCGCGCAAAGACTGCCAAGACTGTTCTACTTCGGCCCGCTGAGAGCGATCTGCCGAAGGTCGAAGGTCTACCAATTTCATTAGCTGACGATAATCATTTTATTGTCCGCCTCGTAATTGTCGGGCGAATAACGACCACTTCGACGCCCCAGCTCCGACGCGATGAACGTGACATTGGAATGAGTGAGCGGTGGAGTGAAGGTGGAGGCTCGATAATTGGACAGGTGCAACTGCGATTTCCGTCACCTGAAACTCTGCTCGAGACGGAGCGGAGAGGAGCGGGGATAGACGGGGGGGGAATTTATTAGGGCCTCGCGATAGAGCATTGATTGTCGACGAGAAGAGCGATAATGTTTCAGGAGAGGATCTAGTGAGAGGTGTCTAGTGAGCGAAATAAAGATATCGGTGTAACGGTCTTTTAAGAAATAAACATTTATTTTCATTTTAACAAATCAACAGCGTAGAGACTAGCGCCTAGAGACTAGTCCGACGTTTTATTCCGGTCTAAGTAACTAAAGGCCGCGAGGAATATTTCCATGCGAGGGGAAGTCCCAAATCCGTGCAAAAATTATTCTCACGAGAATCACGTTTGTCGTCGCGGAGAAGCTTTCCGCTTTTTCTCTATATCTTTCTCTTTTGTTCCTTTTTCGCTGTTGGTCGCTCTCTCTCTCTCTCTCTCTCTCTCTCTCTCTCTCTCTCTCTCTCCCTCTCTCGTCCTTCTTTAACAATGTGAACTTGTACCCTGTCTCATCCTTGTGCAGCGCGACCCGGTGTACGACTCCGGAGGTCACGCGTACGTTTACAAATCAAGATTGCTCCACGGACACGATGCGATCCGGAAGAAAGAGTATAAGCGTATCAAAACGTCGCAGGCTCCCCAACGGACACGGGGCAAAACGGGCCCGGTTTTCTCACTTGTTCATTTGATCCGTTTAAACTCTAAGCTAATTATGGCGTCAATAAAATTGACTCTGAACCCTCGCGCTGCAGGTGTGTAGAAGGTGTGTCTGGCGTGTGTGAGAAGAGTTGTACAAAGGAAGAGATCGCAGTGTTCTCTCTCTCTCTCTCTCTCTCTCTCTCGCTCGCTTCTGCTTTTCTCTCTTTCTCTCTCTCTCTCTCTCTCCTCCTCCCTCCCTCCCACCCTTTCGTCGTCGCGAGAGCGTGGAATCAACCGTCAACCGTCAGTCTGTGGTGTCTCGGTTTTGATAATTGGTGTGTATCGTCAAATGCGTGACACGCGTCACCCGCACGAATCGTCGATTACATCGAAGAATTCCCGACGACGTTCCCCTCGGAAACTAGCTCTTGCTCGACGCTCGCCGCTGCCTCTCGCGTGCACACGTCGAGCTGCCGCTACGATCGCGTATTATTAATTATTAGCGCAGCAGAGAACTAGTATAGTCATATACTAGCGTACGATAACAAGAGTAACAATAGTAACTAGAATAAAGAATGCTCTCTAATGTGGTCGCATTCCGCCGCCCGACTCGTGCTCTTCGTCTCCTTTTCCTCTTCCCGTCTGCTCCCTCTCTCTCTCTCTCTCTCTCTCTCTCTCTCTCTCTCTCTCTCTCTCTGTCTGCCTGTCCTTCTCTGCTCGTCTCGACGAAATAATACTAAACGATGACGCGAAAATAACGCGGATGAGAATGCTGCTGAGGATGACGACGATGAGGATGACGCTCTCGAGAGGCTCCTCTAGCGTTAATTTTCTCTAAGAAAAAACCTGTATGTATGTACATGCTCCTGCGGCACTCGCTTTTAAGTACTCGGGTCGAAGCGCGTGCCGTGGCCGCTTATCAACAATGTAATGCGCGGATACGCGCCGTGCGTTGCAGATGAGATTCACTCTCGCGAGTAAAATCCGCTCGCACGTGAAAATGTTAAGGCCATACTCGAAGGGAGAAGAGCGCGCCTCGTGGTGCAGCGCGCATCTCTCCCTGTATTCTTCTGTTTCGTCCTTGCACGGCGTTACGGGTCGCGCGCGCGCGTTCTCTCTCTCTCTCTCTCTCTCTGAATTTTTTTCGGGTAGACCCTGCGGAGTAAAACCAGTGGAAATTCACTCGAGAAGCGACAGCGGGATTACCGCCGATCGCGAAAAATCGCGAGAGCGAGCGTTTCACTCAAGCCTGGAGTGGACTCTCCAATTGTTGCACGAGCGAGACTTTCGATCGATTATAGGGCGAATTTGTTCCTGCGGCGGCGAGACACCCAACGTATTCGTCCGTCAAATTCGCCCTTGGATCGCGAGCGAAAATATTCCGTCGGTGCGATGCTGAATAGTGGAAGAGTTCCGCTGTGCATGCACGAGCGAGAGAGGATGCACTCGACTTTGAGTGGCTCGTTCGGCTCTTCGAGTGAAATTCCGCGCGGAGAAAATTGAGAGAGCTCGTCGCGACGAAATCGCCGAGCGGAAGGGCGCGCGACCGTTCTCGCGTCGACTCCAGAAGGGAATCTCCTAAATTCGGCTGGGGATGCGTCGCTACGGGTCGTCTACGCGCACCGCGACGTGCTGCGTCGCATGCTTGCATGCACGCGTGCATGCGTGCATGCGTGCGTGCGTGCGTGCGTGCGTGCGTGCGTGCGTGCGTGCGTTTGTTTATACGTACGTACATGCGTTAGAACCGCTAACGATAGAACGCACCTAATACTAGACTCTCGTCTGCGAGAAGCTGTGGCCAGGCTAACGACTCGTTCCGTCGTCGTCGAACAAAGTGGTCGCGGAAACGTGCGATTTCTCCTTAATCGCGTGGATTTTCATCGTCGTTTCACGGCCGTTTCAATTATTTTTCTCAGATTGCGCGGTCAGATTCTGCGCGATCAAGCCGCGAGACCGATAATTAACGACTCGATGAATACAGAAATCTCTTTTCCTTTCTACAGGTGTCACTGAGAAGGACAGAAACGTCATGTATCCAGACGAGAGGCGCAAGCACTTCGTCGAGAAAGAAGACTCGGGGAAAATGCTAGGAGCCTGCAAAAGTTGATCGGATTCTTAGTCACTTCAAGAATCTGTCATCCAGTTTCCTGGTCCTTTCAGGTATTATTATTTGATTATTTGACTTATTTATTCATAACTCCTGCGGCTTAGATTGACTCCCGTTTTACTTATCTTGGCTATTGCAACCTTTCAGGAATTCGTCTGTGAAAGGACTCATCTTTCGATGAAATCACCGACGATCCGCCAAACTTTTGCAGCCCCTTCCCCAAAATATCATGACGGAACCGAAAATTCCATATGGACTTAAGGTAAATCGAGTCGATACGTCGATAATGAAATCATCTCACAGAAGATTACAGTGTGAATATTTCACAATGTTCCAGGAACACCTCTTCATAGTTTTGGACTTGCACGCTGGCTGAAACCTGGTCACGGCGAACTGGGCCGAGTCGATGGCCCGACCTTAGCTCGGAGTCGCGAAAGCGCACAGCAGCGATGACCGAACGACCCGGTCGCGATGCGAGCTGGTCGTCGAATCAACCCCCGCAAAAAGGTACTCGTGAGAAATCTTGCGACTAGCCGCGACAAGCTTGCGTACTCGTCGTCGCGCAATTATCTCGGCGAGACTTTGTGTTTCACCGACAGCACCGACACGTGAATTTTGTATCGACGACTGCTACGACGACGACGACGACGTCGTCGTCGTTGTCGTCAGAGTACTTCCATAGTCCTTAAGGCCACGATTCCATGACGTCTTTAGAGACGAATGTAGAAATAACCTCTTGCTCTCGACAAGCGCCTTCGTGTTCGCGGATGCGCTCTTGCGGCGCGGATAAACCAGCGATTCGCTCATGTCTCATTCTTCCAAGGTACGTCTTCGCGCAGCCACCTCGCTGTCCTCGCGGTCGTCGAAGTCAAGCGAAGAAAGCTCCCGGTTTCAGGTAGGCGATCACCTGGCGAGAAGCTCGCGCCCTAAGAAAAATTTCTCTCGTTGTTCTCTCGTTCTCCGCGATCGCCGTTCGCTTCTTGCCGCGACGTGTCTTCACTCGCACGAAGCCCGGCAACTTCGAGATTCTTCAGTGCGATCCTCGTAGGTCCGCGGGAATTTCCACAAGAGAATTCGCTCGCGTGAGTCTCGCGTATCCAGTCGACGAATTCGCGATTCAGGTCGACTCAGACTCGCACGATCCGCGCCGCAGCAGGCGGCTTGTCAAGGGTAGGTCCTCTCAGACGGGTGCACTCGGGCGTCGCAGGAGCGAGCTGAGCAACGAGCGTCTCGGTGGCCGCCGGAAGGGCGGTCGACGTCGCCGGCGCTCGACGTCCGCGGTGTACGTGAACGTCTGCTGCTGCTCCTCGACGACCCCCAAGGGTCAAGCTTTCTCCTCCTCCTCGTCCACATCCTCCGACGACTCCGACGAGGAGGTGATCAGGGCGGTCGACAGGCTTGGCATCTGGGCCGAGCAGGCGAGGGAGTTAAGGCGTATTCTCTGGGCACTCCAACAGTCTGGCAAGGAGTGAGAACCGTCGTCCGCCTTCTCCGAGTGCACCCGGTCGGCCGTGCCGAGCTCCAGCATCGACACCCTCCTCGCGGGCACCCTCGCGCGACCTGGAAGAAACAAATCGACCGTCTCGCTTGCTGTAAGAGTGTCGTGTGTGATCTACGTGGAGAAGAGTCTACGTCGCTCGACGGTGAGATCGCTAGGCGTTCTTTGACAACCGTTTCGCTTCGTTGCGGCAGGTGTGGGTCTTGACGAGGGAGACTGTCGGTTGGTTATCACGTTGGATTCTACTTGGAGCTGAACCGGAACGTTGTTGGGTTTCTGGCTATTTAATTCACGAGCATTCGTTTTTGGCGAGTAAGAGCCGCGCGAGGTCGAACAATGGAAAATTATTTCTTAGGATGCATTTATCTATCTATACAAAACTAGAGATCACGTTTCTTGAGATAATTCCATTCCGCTTAATACGTAACTTGCGAAAATTAAGAGCCAGCAAGGCAATCGTAGATGAAGCGAGAGCCTCTTTTATTTCGTACCGAGGAGACGCAAGCCGCCGGCGTCCGCTGCGGCGCTGTCGCAAGTATCGCAGCGAAGCGGGCGTTTTACGTAGGAAGGTAGATCTGTGCGAATCTACATATTACGTGGTTGGCGCATGTTGAGATGTGAATCTCACGGAGCAGCCGTGAGGGAAAAATTCACGCGCGAAGCTTTGACGTGCGAGCTCGCTCCGAAAAGATTCAGATCGGATAGAGAGATGTGCGGATCAATGACGGGCGGCGGTGGTGTCTGATGAAGAAACGAAGAAAGAAAAGAGGTCAAAGGGTTCATGTCTCAGGCTACTTTCGCTCTGGAGCGCAGCGAAATTCGGGAACTCGATAAAGGCGAGATCGCGAATTCCTGTAACGACCAGGAATTTACGCCGTGCAGTTGGTTCGCGAAGCGATATTTCAGAAGCGAAACGGTTAGCAGTTAGCACATTGTGGGCGGCTCGCGTGTCGATGCTCATTTTGCAATTGCCCGCTCGCCAAAATAGCCGCCGCGGGCGCGCGAGTGACTGCGATGTCGAAGCGGTGAAAACGCGTGAAAAGAATAGCGTACACCGCGTCGAGGCTCCGAGTCACTCGGCGACGACTCGACGACGCACAGTGGTCTGAAACGATAATAATCGCGCAAAACCCACGTAATAATGATATAATATACGTGTTAACGCTATTTATCGGATTAAACCGAAATTCCTTATTTCAAAAGAAATTTTTTATATATATATATATATATATATATAATATATTTATTTTAAATTTCTTCCGTTATAAATGCTTATACAGATCACAATTAATTATAAATAGAATGATATTTTCATTTGTATTTTCATGGATAAAAGTTGTTATTGTGAAAAATTGCTCAAGTTTTCAATTCGAAAAAGTATTTTGTCTTAAATTCCACTATATTCCAATATGATCTCTTCTTCAAAATATTCTACAAAATCTCCCTTGTTAAAGAATGAAAACTCCAATTGCCACTTTCTATATGCATTTTTTGCACCCGAGGTTGCAACACAGGTTGTCGTGAAAAGTCATGGTGTACCGTTAGTATCGTGTTAATAAATTGACAATCGGAAAACGTTTGATGATTTATTGAAAAACACACACTTTTCTTTTCTTTTCTTTTTATCGCTTTCTTCTGATCCTTTTCCGGTATCCGGTCGAGTGCAGTTAACGAAGAAAAGCAAAGAATTGCCAACCGATGTAAAAAAGTTATTATTTCTCAGTTCTGATAATCCCATATGACACGTCTAAATTTCTATTCAAACATACAATTAAAAGAGAAAGAATCAAGTTTGATTTCGATTAAAAACGACTTCATTGTGTTGCTAAAACTTAAAAAATAAAAATCTGATGAATCCAAATTATTACGTGGTTTTTGCGCGATTATTATCATTTCAGACCACCGTGCGACGCGGCGCTCGTCTCGCGGAGCTCGTCCGTCGACTCACACAGTCACGTTTGCCGTTTCCGGGAAGACGTCGCAGAAGGCCGCGGCTTTTCCGCGTCGCCCTCGTCTCACCGTCGATGAGGAAGGAGCGTTCTCCTCGCGCGACGGACACGGATGAGAGAAAAAGAGAAGGTGCGATTCGGTGCGATTTTGCGGTGCGACGCGCGGCGGCAAAAAAGGGGAAAGAAAAAGAAAAAATCAAAAAGAACACACGTACCCTCCTTCTGCTTTGCGTCACGTACCCTTCGTTTTCGCGGGGGAATCCATTTTCGTCACGGTGTACTCGTCCGTCTCGTCGGCCTCGTCGACCGTCTCCTGGCAATCGATACTGTCGGGCGTGCACACGCTTTCGCGTCGAAATAGGCCAATCACGGATTGGACTTTCGGCTGCTCAATCCCACCTGAAAGTCGAGCGGAAACGTTACGGGGAAGCACCGTCGGGACATTGTCGGATCAATCAGGAGCAAGCAGTCAGCGACGTCGCGCTGAGAGAGACGGCAATCTCTTCGCGAATCGTCCCTGTTTCTTTTTTTTTCTTTTTTTTTGCTCCGGCCAAAGGGATGCGGCCGTGCGCGGTCTCGCGACTCTCCGCAGTCGCTGCTCCGCGCGAGCAGGACCTCCTTCGTTTCTCTTTGCACAAAGCGACGAGATTTCTGCGTTCAAATTCATACTCGCCGGTTAATCGATACTTCGCCTCTAGTTTCTTTGCCCGTCTCGCTCGCTCTCGCGTCTTACCTAAGAATGTGGCCGAGGGCGAGCTATAGGCGAGGTATTCCTTGTTCGAGCACCACGCTGGAAACTCGTTCTGCTTAATAGGGTGGCCCGACTCGTAATCGTCCTCGCGTTTCCACGGTAACATGGTCTCCGTGGCCGTGGGGGTGGTGACTCTGTAGCCTTCCGCGCCTAGGTCAGACATCGCACATGTCGCGAGACAATGTCGGCGAAAGGACTACGCGAGGGAGGAAAATTGAGGCCGTTGTGATTTCGGCGAGCGCAATTTTCGGTGCTGTGGATATGAAAAATTTCTCTCTCTCTCTCTCTCTCTCTCTCTCTCTCATGTTGATCACCGAGTTACCGTCGACGTGAGCAACATTTTGGGGTGTTGCGTGGGACCGAAGTTACAACAGCCTCAATTCGCGACGAACGATCAAGAGGAATGAGACATTCTTGAAAGAACAATGATCGATGAGACGATGTCTGAAGCATACGAATATACGGGGAGCATTTCAGAATTAGTCGGGCAAATCAACTCAACTGGCCGTGATGGAACTGTCGCGGAAGAAAAAAAAGAAAAAACCGCTGATAAAAACTCGCTCATTCGCAGTCCACCGTTCTAGTGTTCCGCTCGTTGTTCCGCTACCGCGATCTACCGTGACTCCGACGTATCTTATCTTTTTCCTCGCTCACTCGCTTCGGCGAGTCTTTTTGTGAATATCGCTCTTGAGCGAAAACGCCTTGACAGACCGAGAGAGGGTTGAGTAGTATTCCCGACTTTAATCCGTCGCAACGTTCGACCGCGGTTCGCTCGTCCTCCGAATCGACAATAAAAAGCGCGGCATCACGAACGGTATTTCCTAGAGACGCGGCGGGAGAGGTGAGAGGGGGGAGGAAGGGATCTCGCGTCCGGAAGATTGCTTTTCTTTTCGTGCTCTGTCGTATCGATTCGGTCGGGCGAGTTACGACCATTTGAAGTTCCGACGCGCTATCGGTATCAGCGAACACGCCGCGCCGGGTGCATCGTGCATGATCGAGGTCGACGACCGCGATGTCAGGTCCAGCTGCGGGCAGCGCGCACAGGGTAGCGGGGACAAGGACGCGCTTACGTAACGTGGTTACGTATTGAACTGAGAGATAAGATACTCGCGGGACTCCGGGACTCAGCAGGTGGCCAGCTTTGCTTTCGGCAACACCGGGGCCACTCGAGAACGCGGCTTAATCGCTGGAATGGTCGGGATACTCCGGGTCCTGAAAGTCGCAGGGACCGGGGACGAAAGCCGGTGTGAAGCTGAGGTTCCGCGACTGAGTCGCGGGGAGTGCTCGAGGGATTGACTGACGCAAAGTCGGGAAATGTGTCGATCGAAATGGAGGTTAATCTGGAGTTAGGGGATATTTTTTTTCCTTGAAATATCTTTCTGGTGTGAAGTTAGGAAAGATCTCCATCACCATCAAAGTCACCGGTTCGAAAGGGAGATATCAGGCTGCGACGACGAACTCTCTCGGTCAGCCAGCCAGTTGAGTCTTTACCGTTTCCGCAATTCCGAAACGCCCGGCGCAAAGGAAAAAGACACTCGCTCGCTCGCAGTAAAGACACAACAACGCTGGGCGTTGTTTTCCTCTTCTCTTGAAACACGTACCGTCGCGTCCTATTTTCAAGTCTCCTTCGTCAGAATTAATCGTGTCCATCGACGTGGTAGTGGTGGTAGGATGTTGATTGTCCGCGTTTACATTGGGGGAATCTTTCGTTTGGAGATTTTGAAGTAACGTTAGATATTTAGTCAGCTTTAGAAAAAGAGAGGCAGGCTAATTATTTATTTAATTAAATCGTCAGAGTCTCAATCTTGGCAAAAGGTGAAGCGGCGAGTTAATACACACGCCGCGCCTGTCGACCCAGTCGCGATCGAATCCTTTTAAAAGCCCTTTTGAAGGCTGATTCTGACTAGACCTGATCCAGACAAGAATCCCGAAACATTCTTCATTTTAGAGAACACTCACAGTATTCGTCGCGTCTCGATCATCAGAAAAAAAAGAAAAGAAAAGAAAACGAAAATTGAAATTGCGCAGCAGTGCCCTCTGCGGTTTTTGAACGGACCGTGAAAATCGACTCCTTAACTTCCCATAAAGTCAAGCGCATTCTCTCACCGGACGTCCGCGCGGTGAAGGTGATCGCCGAGTCCCAGTCCTCCTTGCTAGAGGGCTTCGAGGTCTCCCCGTTCTCTAGCTCGTAGAGCACGCCGTTGATGTAATCTGCGCAAAGTAATCCATAAAAGTCACACCGCCGCGTCCGCGTCCGCGTCCGCGTCCGCGACGTAAGCCTCGCACGTACCTTGCCTGAGCAGTTTCGTCGAGCCGTTCTGCTGGAACTCCGGGAAACTAACGTGGGTCGGTTTGCCGTCCTGTGTGCAATCGAAATCGCGATCAGTGAGCGACGAGTCGGGACTTGGGAACGAATTACGAATTAAAGGCGCGGGCGACGGGCGACGGGCGACGGGCGCCGGTCGGTCCTTACTTTGAGCAGCTTCTTGCTGCGCTTGTGCCGGTGCTTGTGCTCGCCCATCATCCGCCGGATATTCATGTGCATCTTGTAATTGACCTGGGTGGAGAGGTCGCGATCGTTCACCGCGTGTCGGCTGTAGCTCAAGCGCCGGTGCTGTGTGCACGACGAACGTTTCTCGTTACACATCGCGTTGATAATCGTGTCGCCTGTCGCCGTAGCGCGAGACCCGCGCCGCTACGACAGACCACACGGAGAACGGAGATCAGATCGCGTTGGATCTGAAAGGAATCTAGGAACGATCGTAACTTTCTCTCCTACCCTTTTATACGGTTTACAGAGCTCCTCGGCGAGCAGATGGTGGATTCTCGCGTCCGTCAGGTCTTTCTTGGAGGGATTATACTCGAGTTCCTGCAGATCGATATTCCATCCCGTCTCGAGCTGGCTGCAGCTGGGACTGAGGCAGCAAAACACCGTTTACGAATGTAACGGTTACACGAATGCGGTGCGAAGGGTCTCTGATTAGAACGCGCTTGTGTGCTGTGTCGCGCGCACACATGCACACACATACACGAAGAGGTTTAAGGGAGGAGATGTCGTTTCTTCTTCGAACGCCTTCAAATCGCGCGGTAAGCGTCCGTGTGTTTGAGAGAGAGAGAGAGAGAGAGAGAGAGAGACATCGAGTGCGCTTCTCTCCGCCGCGCTGTCTCTCTGTCTGACGTGTCTCTGTGTCTTCACGCTTGGTAAATATATTTATGTATGGTGTAAAATGGACCCTTCACACACACACACACACACACACAGAAAGTGCTTGACGCGACGGAGTCGCTGTTCGCTTGTAGCGCGCACGATCTTTCTCCGGTTCGTTTTTCGGTTAAATGCCAATCGCGCGCGACAAGTCCCGCCAACAGCCGCAGCTCACCTGCCGTTGAATTGTCCGTTCGTGGTGCTGTAATTGCGGAATATCGCCGACATGCTCTCGGTGCCGCTGATATTGCCGATGGTGGAGGCGTTTCTTCTAATGTAATCCAGCGCATCTTTCATCGCCAGTTTCGAGTAGGTCTCCAGGATCTTCGGCTCGGCGCCGCAGTGATCTCTCACGAGATAAGGCCGGATGAATTTGTTGTCGAATCGCTTGAATCTGCGGCAAAGCGGGTCGCGGAGATACAGAAGGCATCATCCCGTGCGTCATTAGCGACGCGTCGTTTTGCTGCGACGATAAGTCTCTAAGATACTCGTGGCAATCTAAAAGTGGTAATCTCGCAACTTTATCGCGATAGCACATCGAACAGCGGATTTCTCGCTATTTCTCGTTTCTCGAAAAAGACAAGGAAAAAAAAAGGAAGGAGGTGGCAAAATAATCGTTCTCGCGAAGCGAAGAATGTAAACTCGTCTCGTTTCGTCGTCACGTTCTCGCGCGGTGTTGCGGCAGCTCCGCTCCGGGAATTTTATCGTTAATCACGAGACGTATCGTCGTGGCAGTTTGTCGGGCAAACAGAGTTATCGCTGAACATCTTACTTATCCCGCACGTGGTAGTTGCCGTGCTTCCCCAAAATGTCCTCGATACCCGCCATCGTGTGATCCATTATCTGGGAAATCAGGAGAGCGTTATTTGTCTTTCTAGTTGGTCGCGGGCGGCGGCGGCGTGGGCGCGAGTACGCGATCCGCGGGAATTTGCTACGTTTACGCTCGCGTGAGCAAACACAGGCAGTATGCCGTGTCGAAAAGCCTCGGGCAAAAATTGCCGAGCGTAGTGCGCGCTTCGTAATGCGGCCTGACAGTGACGAACGGTAGTTGCGCGCGTCCTCCTCGTCGTCGTCGACGTCGCCTCTCTCTCTCTCTCTCTCCCTCTCTCTCTCCTCTCTCTCTCTCTCTCTCTCTCTCTCTCTCTCTCTCTCTCTCTCTCTCTCTCTCTCTCTCCCTCTCTCCCTCCCTCTCCCTCTCTCTCTCTCTCTCTCTCTCTCTCTCTCTCCCTCTCTCTCTCTCTCTCTCTCTCTCTCTCTCTCTCTCTCTCTCTCTCTCTCTCTCTCTCTCTCTCTCTCTCTCCCTCTCTCTCTCTCTCTCTCTCTCTCTCTCTCTCTCTCTCTCTCGATACTCTTCGCGTCGATTAATGCCGCGCGTCGCAACATTCGATTGCGCCGACAAGAAAGAGAAAGAAACGGAAAGGAAAAAAAGAAACCCACGCGTCGCAGCTGGGATTCCAAGTAATTGCTCTCTTTCTCTCTCTCTCTCTCTCTCTCTCTCTTTTCCTCTCTATTTTTCTCTCTCGGGCAAAAATCCAGTCGGAAAGTGGGGTGACAGCCATGTCGCTCGGGGTCGAGTAGCATTTGGAATTCTCCCACTTGGAATCGGATCGTCGAGTATTCGCTCGTAATTGATTGGATCTGATGTACTCCATCGTCATCGTGGAGCAAATTCACCCTAATCGAATCGAGACATTCGCTCGTGTTGATTAAAAATTCACTCTACAGCTCGAGCAAAACTCTTCGCTCTCCTCGCGACTCCGAGCGACGGTTGGCTTGGACTCGGGGTGGGAATGTTTGGTCCGCGTTTTCAGGCAGATTTCTCTCTAAGCTCTAAAAGATTTAAGTCGATCGAATTCTTATTATTAACGGCGACTCTCAAGGTAAACCGAACGAGTTTCCCCTCGTCTCTCCTTCTCCCTCCCGACGGCGACGGCCGCGATATTCGGCCGCGAGTCAAAGTCAAAAGACGACACGTACCCTCTCGTGAATCCTCTCGTTCATCGTCGGCTTCCTCTTCTCGGCCCGCTTGACATTGAGGATCCTCACGAGTGGTTTGATGGTGATGCCCTGAAAAGAAAAGCGCATTACGTACATCACCGTCATCGGCCAAGCACGCGTTCGCATCTGGTCCGGCCGTGTGGATTATCTGGCCGGCGCCAGAGAAGAGCGGCACGCGGCCGCTGATAAACGCGCGACGCAAAGTGTACGTGTATGTGCGACATCGATATTAGGTTTCCGATCGATCGCGCAACAAAGACACGCGGTGCGAGGCACCGCTTTTTTGCCGCTGCATCTCCACACATACGCACACACACACACACACACACACACACATTTTTTCTTTCTCATTAATCGCCAGTCAAACACGGACGTCGAGTTAGCGGTGAGGCTGCGACTTTTTTCTCCCCTTCCTCCGTCCTGCCTCTCCCTCCCCCCGTGATGGAAAAATCTCGTCGGGAAACGAGAGATACTCTCGCGAAATGCGCACGTGCCATCCATGGCCGTGTCTGAAAATACTGGGTCGTCCCAGTTTACTCGAGCGAGCTGCAGGTCTCGCGCTTGCACGTAGAAGCACATCGTCGTCGTTACGCAACGCGTTCGCAACGCTGCCGGCGTCGAGTCCGTCGCGCATCGATCGCTCGATGTTCGCGATCGGCCGCGACGAACTTTGCGACTCGTCTCCCTCGACGATGGACTCACCTGGATGAACACGGTGAAGTAGATGACGGCGATGGTGGTGGTGACGAACATCGGCTGCAACGGCACGTGTCTAGGATCTATGAGGAGCACCAGAGCGAACGCGACGGCGCCGCGTAGGCCGCCGTACGACATGACGAACTTCTCCACCTTGTCCAACTTGTGCAATCGGAACTGGTTCGCCAGCGCAGTCAGCACTATCACGCCTGCGGGGCGAAGCGATTATATCCCCGTGGTTGGGGAAGCCCGTGATTGCGGGAGCAAATGCGTGATATCGGCCGGTGAGATTCAATCAGCGACCGGCCGCTTTTGATTTTATCAGACATCCCTTTCCGCGTCGATCCTCCCGTCCGTTTTGCGTTTCATCGCGGACCGTTGGCAGTGCGTGAAACTACACTGCAAGCCCGAGTGTGTTATTTTTGAGACGCGTATAAGCTGAAGCTTCCTCTACGCGTATCTTCTCGTCTTAAATCACGTCGTTTAAACGCGTTTAAACGCGTTAAGTCGCGTGATGCATCGAAAAGTGCATCATGCGACGTGATTTCAGACGACAAGATACGCGAGAAGAAAGCTTCAGCTTATACCTGTCAAAGTAACAAAAAACTCGGGTTCGCAGGGTGGACACACAGGGTGGATCGCGATCGAGAACGTCGGTCCGACGCGTATCGGTCGCGTTTGTTATCGAACGAAGCGTCTGCGGCTCGCCCTTTCCGCGCGATCGAGTGACAAATTGTCCGGTTAGGCCAAGAAGCCATAAGCGAGCGCGTCGCTCACGCTAAGCCGAGTGACGTAAGGTGCTCGTGTAAGCAGAAGTCAATTGTCTCAAGTCCCATTATGATTTCATCGTTTGACCAATATCGGCTTACCACGCCGCGCCGCGGCGACGAAGCGACGCCCTTAACGCCCGGGCCCGGCTAGCTGGCCCGGTCAAGGCCCGCGTGATCGTGTTGAATTCCTCCGGCACGAATCGCTATTTATATCACGTGACTTTTCCTCATTTTCTCAGTTCCGCGGATCGAAATAATCCCGCTCATATGGAAAGAGGCTGGCCTAGAACGCTTTTAATCCCCCCCCCCCCGCTCCTCCCCCTCGGCGCGGCGCGGCGCGGCGTCGGCCGCTTCGAGACAGATCTCGCTTGTTAACGAGGACAAAAATTCGGGAAGAACGGTAAGCCCGCGAGCTAATTAATTAAAGCGAAAATGCAACGTTGAAGAGCACGCGCTGCTTCCTCGGAAAACATCCGAGGGAAACGCGCGACAAAATTCCAAAGTTTCTCCCGTGGATCCCTCGAAATGGCCGTCGAGTGGCAAAGAGATTGAAAATGTTAAACCGTGAGAGAAAGAGAGAGAGAGAGAGAGAGAGAGAGAGATCCTCCTGTTTCCTTTCTCTCCCGCTGATCCCGCTGATTATTACCGCTGGCATAATCGGGACAGAAGCGGTGTAAAATCTGACTCTCACTTACCCACGGCTCGATAAACGGAGCAGAAGACTATCGTCATGACGACGAACCACGTATTCCAGTTATGCGCATTGTTCACCGTGGCGACGCCGAGGAACATGAATATGATGGTCTCCGAGCTGCTCGACAGCATCTTCATTGTGTATTTGACGGTCGTGTGGGACTTGTGCGATATATTCGCCTCGACGTAATTCTTCATGGTGATGCCGCAGAAGGTTATTCTGGAAACGAAAGGATCGCGCGGGTCGGCCAAAGTCGCGCAGCGTGGCGATAACGGTCGGCTCGCTATTTCTACGTCGCTGTCGTGGCGTCGCGCGCGCGTGCGCGCGAGAACCTTGTCCGTAATCGCCGGCAATTATAGCGCACGCAACTGCGGAATTAAAGCGTACCGCTCATTCAGGGCTCGCGCTCTATTCAACGCTTCTGCATTTTTAACGTTTCCCGTTTACGCTCGCGACAAATCGGCCGCGTCTGCCTCGCGCGGCCCGTGCCGAGAAATGGACGTGCCTGGAATCGAGCGGAGTCGACGATCATCGGCGAGAGGTCAGCCATGGCTCCGCCAAAATTAATCTTCCCCATTCTGTTCCCGGTGCGTGCGCGTGTGCGTATGTACGTGTGAAATCCATCAGTTCACGAGAAAGACTAATCGCCCGACGAGAGTCTCTCTGACACTCCGACTGAACGATTTGTTAAAGACCCGTCGATATCATCAGCGCGCGGGCGCGCGCGATATTATCGCGTTATCAATTATTTACCTTAAAGACCGACCGTGATCCCTGCATCACACCGCGGACATAGATCGCGCGACAAGTGTCCCTCTCCCCCCCCCCTCCCCCTCTCCACGCAAACGTCTCGATTTAGCGATTACTTGTCGAGTGTATTTCGGGGCTGGAGAGATGCAAGCGAGAGATACGCCTGTGCGTGGAGCCGTGGTGATTTATTTTACTCACGCCAATATCCCGGACATGTGGAAGATCTCGGCGTTGAGGTACGCCAAGTACGCCATCACGAATATGAAGATCGGCTCGATCACGCGCACCTGATGGGTGAACCTGGTGACGAAGCCAGTCGCGAAGCCCCAAATGATACCTATGATCGTGCCGCCGATCGCCACCACCAAGAACGAGGCCAGGCCTGACAACACGTCCGTGTAGATGATCCTGGACGGGCCCATCTCGCTGTACGCCTCGAACATGTGATAGAGTACCTGCGTGTCGCATTAGATGACCTTTTTATCCGCTGACGGCTGCATACGACCCCCGGCGCTTTTTTCCCTCGCCTTCGCCCCTTCCTCGCCTCGCCCTCGCCTAGCCTCGCCCTCGCAGCGACGAGCGAAATGGCGATTCGAGCGAGTGGAGCTTTCGCTCGAGCTTTCCTCGCCATTCTTAGCCGGCCCGACCCAATTCTCGACGCGCACGCGAGAGAGAGAGAGAGAGAGAGAGAGAGAGAGAGTGCCGCGGTCGGAAGGCCAATTAACCGGGCCGCGAGTGCTATAGATTAAAACTGTAAATACGAAGTGCGGCGATGCACCGGCCCATTTGCGACAATATGGTCGACCCCGGTAATTGGGGGGAGGGGGGGGAGGAGGAAATTAGGACGACAGATGGACGAGATTGTCGCGGTCGACGGATGCTCCGCTGGCGCGGTTGTTTTATTTTTGGTTCGTCGACAAGGAAACGTTTCTCGCGGATCGCCGTTACCTGTGCGGCACACACAGCGGCAGGTATTAATAACCGTCCGAGTGTGTCGGCGGATTGATGCATTAATAAAGCCGTCGTAGATTCGTATTTACAGGACGAGTGTTTGCGTTACACCGCGACTGTTTTATTCAAACGCCGGTTTCATCCTGTCGGCGCGGCGCGCGCCGACATATGGCCCGGCGAGTCGGCGCGAAAAGGCCGTGTTATTAATTCTCACAGGCGCGACGACGAAAAAGTGTTGGCCACACTTGACTCGCTGACTTTAACGACGGAACGGCGAGATCGATATCGCGCATCGATCGCGGCCCCCGCCGGCGCCGGCCGGCGAAGCCGCCGGGGAACCGCCGGCGCGTTTCTCCGCGAGCGAGCGCGAGCTTCGCCGTTTCGCGCTCGTATTTATTTATTATGCATTCTGATGCGAGGCTTTAGCGGAATATTAATCAACGTCAGCCTCAGGGTCGATCCCCGGCGAGGGAGGTCGCGCGGAAGGCAGCGGGGCAAATTTAATCTATCGCTGCCTTCTTCTCGCAACATCGCCGATTATTCGCGCCGCTCGCGACGTTTCGCGGCGATCATCAATCAAAATAGTCGCCGGCTAAGTAGTCCCCTTTCGCGCGCAGCACATTTTCCTCCCCGTTTTTATCCCCGCGCGCAATTTATTTTCGTCCGGCGAATTTACTTCCGCGGTGGCGCCCGAGATCTGCTCTCGTCGCTTTCGAATTCGTTACATCTCTCTCGCACTCGTACGTCCGTTAATTCGGAAACGGGATCTCGCGGTTGCCCGTTCTCCTTCTCTCTCTCTCTCTCTCTCCCTCTCTCTCTCTCTCTCTCTTTCTCTTTCGGTCACATCCGGCTCGCGAGTGGAGCGACCGCGGCGATCGATTGCGGCTTAAATCCGCGTTTATCTAAATATCGGAGCGGCCGAATATTCGCTGGCTCGCGCGATACGCGGCCGGAAATAGATTCCTGTTCGATGTAACGCAAATGACGCGATACTCACGACAGTGACCGCGTCGTTCAGCAAGCTCTCGCCGAACACGACGATGTAGAGTATCTCGTTCACGTGGATCTCCTCGAAGACAGCCAACACCGCGACGGGGTCGACGGCGCTGATCAGCGCCGAGAATAAGAACATGTCGAGGAGGGGCGTCTCGCAGTCGAACAAGCCGCTCTGTCCCAACAGCCACAACGATACACCTGGAGAGAGAGAGAGAGAGAGAGAGAGAGGAGCGATAGAGAGAGAGAGAGAGAGAGAGAGGAGAGAGAGAGAGAGAGAAAAGAAATGTCCACGACTGTAGTGTCAACCCCCGTGAAAGGGGAAGAGGGAGGAGGGCGTAATTCTTTCGCGTGACGCAATTTCGCACCAATTATCGTCGTCGCCGGGCATCGTTTAATCCGCTTTAAGCACACGCCCGCGGCGAATCGTCAATCCGCCGGGATTATTATTATCCGATCGATCGTGCCAAGTCATTGAACGCGCCGCGCCGTCGCGATAAGAGGGAAAACGACGAGATTAACGGCCTCGAGGATAGAAATTTTGCATTATCGGCTGCCGACTCGCCACCCACGCTACTTGGTACATTCGTGTCCGTCGAGATTCGCGCGCGCGCGCGCGCGCGCTTTTGCCCTCGGGAGCAATTCGTGTCGTGCCGTCGAATTTGGCGGAATTTGGTCGCGACGCCTTTCTCTCGACTCTCGGTTCGATCCCGCCGCTGGAAGCCGCCCTGGTCGCGCCTTGGCGATCCCAAAACGCGGGCGAAACGGTAGAACGGTGAAGCGCCGAACGAATTCATCGAACATTCGGCGGCGCCGTTGTTTCGAATTCGATCCGTGTGTTATCGATCGCAACGTGTGTTATCGTCGCGCTTCGCGTGTGCGCGCTGCTCGGAAATCACACACGTCGCCTCGGAGAAGGCGATAAGGCCAACAACGCGGCGCGCCGGTGCGCGACGCGAGTTTACCGATATTCATTCGGTTAAACAAACGCCGCGCGATAATTGTGTCTCGTCAGCGAATAATGAGGTAATTAACGCGCGATAACTGTGTCATCGCGATCATTTCTGCCTCTTCAACCGCCCGAGCGCCGTCCTCGAGCGTCGTCATTATTATCCGGATCTCATTGCTCGCCAATATTCGCGGGCCCCGACGCGGGGAGAACGATAGGCGCGAGGCGCGCCTCCGCTTGTCTTGGAATTAATGAGGAGCGCGGCGCGTTACGCCGCGTCTCCTCGTCCTCCAAAGGGCGGTCTGTCGGGCGCATTCGGAGGTCCCGCTATGAAAAGAGATCTTCGAGATTTCGGGCTTGAGAAATGGCAGAAAATTCAGCCGACGAAGCACGTCGCGATTATTGATACGCGATTTTGCTCAGAGGCCGCGACCTTTACGCGGTCGCGTCGCAGCTGGTGAATGCTAATCGGCGCGAATGACATCCATTACGCAAAGGTCTACCGACCTTAGACTCGCTGCTTTGTGCGTTCATCGCGATAAAAAGTCACCGTCCAGAAATACGACTAATCGACTACGTTCGTATCGGAGAGTCGCGCGTCCGGCGCTTGCGGCCAACTTGCGTGGCCCGACATCGCCCCACCAGCAGTTTCTCTCTTTTCTGCCCACGGGGTGGCAATTCTTCAGTTGCATTTTCCACGCGGTTCTCGTCTCTCTCGAATCGCGATGACACCTCGGAAGCGCGCGCGGCAGAGTCGACGCCACGGCGATTGTCCGGCTGACAGTTGCGGCACGCGTTGCGCTCCGTCGACGCGCGCGCTATTTTCGTACACGCGTCTCTCAGGCTGCGAATCCTCCGTCTGTGTCTTCAAGACAAACATCTGCACTCGAGCCAGACCGAGCAGCGGCGAGGAAATTCGGAAGCGCTCGTTCACGCGAGTACCGTCGCGCGTAAATTTTCGTAAATTTCGGCCGGTCACTTTCGCGTGTAAAGGTCATTTTTCACGGAGGGACTCTCCCGGAGGGGGGAGGGGGAGTCCTGAGAAATTCATCAAATATTTCTCTATGGACATCTGCGACAAATCGCACGTTCGATTCGCGAGTCGATTTTTCCCCTGACGAGTGCCCGTTCGAGTTTTAGAGGTCGTGAGTAAAGAATAGAAGGTCCGTGAGGAAAGAATAAGCGGCTGCGTTCCAACATCTCCATTTCGAAAACTCGATATTTCACAAGCTTTCACTTCCCGACAGATGTTAACGATGCATATAGGACGATTGCTCCGAATGTCTCGGGAAGAAAGAAACCCTTCTGTTCCTGCTCCTCCCTCGCCGACAACGCTTTGTAACGTGCCATTACTTTTCAATAAAACGAGGAAGAGCAGCGTGAGGAAGAGCTGCGGTTAAATCGCGATTAAGGACCGACTCTGTTCTCGCATCGCTTCGTGTCGCAGCAGCGCAGCTAACGATACGGCGCTCGATTTCCTTCCTGACACATCATCGTCCTGCCGATATACGAGAGGAAGGATGCGGGCGATCTCTCGACGCGCGTGACTTCGCAAGCTACGCGGCCACGTTGATGCGACGTTTTCCGCTCGAGATCACACCCGATCGACACGCTCGTTCTCTCTCTCTCTCTCTCTCTCTCTCTCTGCATCGACGAGAGAGTCTCTTCCCTCCCGGGAACGGACGCTCTCTTTCTCTCTTTGGCAAGCCGACGCGTCTTTACGCGCGCGAAATCGCCGGGGGTGGCGGGACGGAGGAAAAGACGTGGACGGCGGTGCGGAGGAAAAGAAGGAAGTTTCGAGGGAAATTCGCCGCGCCGCCGATGGCGGCGCGGGCGCGTCCGTCGTCGCCTCGGTACTCACCTATCGACATCGTATTAAATATAGTCCCAAGGACGGCGAACAGGAGTATCGTCCCGAGGTGGTCGAAGAACAGCCGATTGGGCATGAAGTAGCCGGCGTCCAGGATAATGGGCGGCAGCATGTAGAGGAAGAACGTGTCCGGCGTGAGCGGCGACACGTGGACGCTGCTCGCCTGGAACAGCAGGACGCCGACGACCACGCCGACGACGATCAGCAGGCAGGATTCCGGGAAGATCTTGTTGAGCTTCGGCGTCATGTGGAAGCCTGGAGCAGGTGAGGCGCGTGAGATCGCGATCGACTGGACGCTGCGCGCCTCTCGCCTCGCTTTACAGCTTTATCGCTTTCAGCTTTGCAGCTTCGTCGCCGCTGTCGATTGATCCGTCGATCGAGTTGTGAACAGTGCACCGACGTGGACACGCTGTTTGCAACTCGATTGCGACGGGGGGGGGGAGGGGGGGGTCGATCTTTTTCTTTCAGATAGGATTATCCTCCCGACAAACGGAAGGATCAAGCAAATATCTCTCTGTATCCTGCGAAGGACCTCCCTCAGAGAGGGAGCGCCGGAAAGCTAAACGCGGAACCTCTGTCGATTTCATTGCAGATCGCAATGAAAAATGTCAACCGCAGGAACTCGCTCGGCTCGGAGAGAGAAACTCTAGCGCTAAAATCCAGTCCGACTGACACCCGGGCGAACTCGCCTGACAGTTAAATTCCCGACGGTGAAATAATAATTTCCACGCGCAGGAGGTAATCCTCCAAGTTGGCTAATCGTCGTCACCGAAAGCTGAACTCACCGGGGTGAGAAGAAGCTAATGAGAAGCCGGTGGTGGAGAGGGTGGGGGGTGGGGGAGGGAGGACGGCGAATTAATCAGAGACGGGACGTGACTCTTGACTTTGTATCGCGCGCAGCATTTCGCTCGATTCGTCGGAATTATGACGTCACGCCGGGTAATCGAATACGCCGGAGGAGCGCGTCGATGCCGCGAGGATTCCGCCGAGCGCAGCAGAGCAGCTCGTCGCGGTGTAGCGTGTCGCGTCTTCTTTCGCGAAGTGCGTTCGTATCGACGCGTGCCAGACACTCCGCTCGACGTAACGTCGGCGGGGAAGCCCTCCCCGCGCCGCGCCGCGCCGCACCGGCTGCTCGTGCGTAATTTGAGCGCAATGAATGAGTCGTCGAAGTGGAGTGGCGGGGTTTCCATTGTCTTGGCGGTTTTTCCATTGTCGAGGTCGAGAAGGGCTCGCGCGAGAGGGTGCTCGGCGCTGGCCGGCTTTATCCTTCGGCGTTTCGCACAGAGCGGAACCTCAGCTCCGATATCGGATAATTCACCTGGCGCAACGCAATTGTGATCAGAAAGTGGAAGTTCGCGAACCCGATGCGAGCGGCCGCTGCGAGAATGTTGCCTCCCGAGAAGCACCGAGGAGATAGGCTGACTCTCCTACTGGATCACGAGTGCGCCGTGAAGCTCTCATCGACACGCCGCTGATTACTTCGATGCTCGATTCAAGTCTCGCTGCCGAAGACGCTTGCGCAGATGCGATTACATGCTCGTTGGCTCGTTTCATCGGCCGTATGCTTGATTTCCTGTTTTACACGGCTGCGTTTTACGCGCAAATTAATGAGACGCGCTTACAGCCGGCCGATCGCCGGCGGGTGAGCGAGAGAAGCGACGCAGCAGCGGCAGCTTTCCAGCCGCGCGAATATCTCGCCTCCGCGCGTTTTTCTCTCGCGCGCGCGACTTTTAGCGCTGTTTCGTCGAACGACAAAAATAACAAGAGCCCTCGTTTATTTTTCTTCGGCTGCTGCGTAAGCGCGCGCGCGCGCGTGCGCGCGAGCGAGCGGCTGAAGTCACGCGCAGATTGCAAAGAAGAATCACCGACTTTCTTTCGCATCGGTCGATGCGAGCGAGATAAAATGCTCGAACTCGCTCGATCGCGCGTGGGATGGGATCTCTTCGGTCCTTCTCCAAGGACCGAAATGTCCGCTCGGCGAATCGCGAAATCGCGCCGCTCGCGCCGTGGCGCGAGAAATTCGCCGCGGAGAAAACCGCGACGTGGGGTGGGTGAAACGTTGCGGGTGAAATTGTTGCAACGCGAACGGCCCGTCCGCGCCGTCGAATTTTCGGCGCGACAAAAGACCCTTTGTTCGCTGATGCGGCCTGTGCGCGAGCCTCTGTGCGAGCGCGCGCTACATCGGCAAACTATAAAAAATGAAATGTCACCGCGGCGCGGAGAGAGGGAACGTGATGAGTCTCTCGCACAATGACGATGACGACACAGCGCCGGCTGTTTCCGATGGCGCATCTGCCGCGGCGTATCTTTATTGCGTAAGCGAGCGTAAAAATATGGAATTGCGCTGATAATGTTATTCGTCGAAAAGCGTCATTAGCGGGCAAATTGACACGACCCGGCCGCGCGGCGCGGCGGCTAATAAAAGCGCGGCAGATGTTTACGTCGGTCGGGGACAATGGGCGCAAAGTGGATTCGCAGCGCGACAATTTTTCGATCGCGCATTGTGCCGCACGGCCGTCAAGTTCGAAATTATCGGCCGCACGTAGCACGCATTGTGTTCCCAATTACACGCGCCGTGTGCGCATTGTCACGCGAGGAAGTTAATTACAAGCGCGACTTGCGGGCCGTCTAATTAGGCCGTCGAATTTATCGCTCGAAGCCAGCCGTCGTATTGTCCTCCGGCGACCGGCGGTAGCGGCGCCGAGGGCGAATTAATTTTATATGCGGGGAGTCAAGACGCCGAGGTGTTGAAAGTCACCCCCGCCCCCGCCCGCCTCGTGCTTCCGGGTTTGAAAGTTCGCGCGCGGGTTATTCTTACGGAGGATTATTCCCGAGATTCGGACCGTGTGCGGATCCATGAGAACGCGAGATCTCACGGATCCACACTTCCACTTCGTGCATCGCGTCGCTCAACCCTCGCGATATCCAGCGGATTCTGCAAGTTTTTCATCCACCCTAATCGTTCAATTCTTTACGTACTTCAATATACGCCTGCCTCTACCAGGCCGAGTGCTGATGAGGAAAAAATCGTTCCAAGAAGCGGGGGGAAACCAGGGCGCCCGTGAAGCATGCTGCGAGCACTCATGGGTGAAAAATATCGCGACTAACGGAGGGTTAAACGTCTCACGGCTTCGCGACGAATTATCACGCGGCGAAAAATCTCTCGCGTGCGGTTCCAGCCGGCTTGCGTTTCCAATAATCGTGCATCTCCCCCTAGAGGTCTCAGCGATGTCTCAGGTAAAAAGGGCCACACACGTACACACGTATACGAATTTCAAAGAACCTTCCCCTCCCCCTCGTCGGGGGGCTTTACTTACCGATCTTCGCGATGCTGGCGAAGAAGATCCATATCCCGATGACGAAGGGCGTCTCGACGCGGGGGAACTCGACGCTGATGATGTGGTACTCCGGCTTTGGCGAGTTCTCGTCGTGCGAAGAGGCAGAGGACGAAGAGGAGGAGGAGGAGGAGGAGGGGGAGGAGGAGGATTCACCATCGATGGCGGCGGCGGCGGCGGCGGGCGGCGGCGACGGCGACGTTGTCGTCGGCGGAACGCGCTGTGAGCTGCGAGCCCTTAGAGTGGCCGGCGGTGTCGTCGCCGCTGGCTGAGGACATGCTGCGCAGGGTGGCGTCGTTGGGTAGAGCCGAGCGGACCGGTCCCATGGGCCCGAAACCCATGCCGGGGTAGGCGCTGTGCGGGTCGCTGGGGAAGTCGCCGACGTCGACCTGCGGCCCGTGCTTCTCCACCGGCAGCTGCTCCGCGGAGCCGAGCTCGTCGCGGAGAGCCGCGAGACCGGCGCGACCGTATGCCGGCTGGCAGAGGACACCGACGAGCAGGAGGAGGAGGCCCACGGGGACGATCATCGTGGCGATGGCGCGCCCGCGGCGACGAGCCGTCGACGGCGGTGGCGACGGTGGTGGACGACGATCTTCTGTCGTGGACGATCGCCGTCGTCCGCGCACGTCCGTCGCCGGTGAGTCACTGCTCGCTGTACCATCAGAAGGGAACCTCCACGACGACGAGCACGCTCGCACGCTGCGAAGTTCCCCGATCGACTCCCCTAATCGTGGCTACACACGGGGCGAGGGGGCAGGAACTATCTCGACGAGCTACCCTCCGGGTGCACGTACACACACGTACACCATGTATACGCGCATACACGGGGACTCACCGCTGGCGCCCTTCGACCCGCGCGCACCCCCGGCGTGGTGGCTCTCTCCTGGTTGGGTCACGTTACTCGCTCGTGCACGACGACTCGCCAGCGATTTCGGCTGGTGTCAATGAACTCTCGTCTCGCCGTCCTTGCGCAAGTTTCCTCTCTCTCTCTCTCTCTCTCTCTCTCTCTCGTTCTCTTTTCCTCTCTTGCTTGTTGTTGTTGTTCTTCTGCTTCGGTTTCTGCCTCGCGAACGGGTTTCCTGGTCGCCGTAGCGGTAACCCTATCCTCTCTGCCTCGGCAGTCCGTCGAGCTCGCGTCGCGGCTCAGTTTATTTTTCGTCTCTCGGCGACGAGACTGGCGACTGAGGTTTCTTTCCAGGAACGCTTCATGAAGACCACTTCCCTCCCTCTCCCGTCCGCAGACGCCAATCGCTCCGTCGGCGATTGAACGGCGGGCCCGGCCCGGCTTCGACCGAAACGAATGCCACGAGAACTATCGCGGCTGTAAATCGCTGAAGCGTCAAGACCAATAATTAAACATGACTCATAACACTCGGTCGGGCGCGTTGAGCCAGCTGCTCGCGCGGTCCATCATTGCTCCTCCGTGCGGCCAAACAGACGTCACCGAGACTGGCCACTGGCGTGGGTCGAAGGACGAGGACTCCAGCCGTTGGAGCCGCGCAACCCCCGAAATGTCACACCGGGCTGCGCTCGAGTATCCTCGCGATGCTCCGCTCACAGCGAAGTCGTGTTCCAGCGACGACACGCACGAAGAGAGAGAGAGAGAGAGAGAGAGAGAGAGAGAGAGAGAGAGAGAGAGAGAGAGAGAGAGAACGGCAGTTCGGACTTTCGTTCGACAGTGCCTCGTTGTGTACGATCGGCTGTGTGTCTCGCGCCTCAGCGACGATGAAGGCAGGCAGGCAGACAGAGGGAGACGGCTGCGGCGGCGGCGGCGGCGGCAGTGACGACGACGACGACGACGACGACGACGACGACGAAGAGGAGGAGGAGGAGCACGGGAGCACGACGCTGCTCGTCTTACGCACCGCTCGCGAATACCGCGACTCTCTCAAGTGTTCACAGTGTCGCCTGGCGATGAGAGTGAAGTCTGGCTGACGCGCGACCGTGGTGGCCCGAGGACGACAACGACGACGACACGGTGGAGGGACAGGAAGGAGCGCGACGATAACGGGCGCACCGCATTGTAAAGTACAGGGAGAAGACTCATCCAAGTGGACGAGCGTCGCACCTTCGCCGGCGAGCCTCTATCGACCGACCGAACGAACCAACGACCGACACGGCAGCACTGCACGGGGCCGCGTACTGACGCGCTCTCGTCGGAGGTGGCGACGGCGACGACGATGACGACGACGACGACGACGACGACGACGACGACGACGACGACGACGACGACGACGTCGATGTCGACGGCGATGACGCCGAGGAACGTGGAAGCGCTGCCAAAAACGTGCGTAGGCGCCGTCGACACTGCCCTCGTCGTCGACGGCGGCGGATGGATGATAATACAGGAGCGCTCTAGACCTGTCTATCTCTCTAGCTAACTGGCTCTTTTCGTCTCTCGCTCTCTCTCTCTCTCTCTCTCTCTCTCTCTCTCTCTCTCTCTCTCTCCCTCTCCCTCTCCCTCTCTCTCACCCTGACTCTCTCTAGCGCTCTCTTCCTCTTCCTTTTAGCCTCCCCTCTCGCCCTCCCAGCCCAGCGTTATTTCCCTCTCGCTCCCACCAGGCGGCACAGAGGGAAGCTTCCAGCCAGCTGATCGTCGATGAAACCCGCGCAAGCGTCGCGACGCCCCGATATAGCACCGCCGCGCCGGAGGCGGCGGGCGGTGGCAACGGTGGCGGCGGCGGCGGCGGCGGCGGCGGCGGCGGCGGCGTCGCTCGCGCGTTTCGTGCCGCGCCGCGACGCCGCGCTACGCCGATGCTCCACGCATCGCTCGCTCGCCACCTCGACGACTTCCCGTCCGCCAGAAATACTCGTCTCGCTTCAGGACGCGGTTGTCGCGCGGCTCGTTTGCGGTCGGATTTACGCCACCGCACCCCGTTCTCTGTGTTTGACGATTTCCTCTTCTCTTCTTCCGGTGTGTCTTTCTTCCCGCCTTCCTTACTTCCTTCCTTTCTCGCAACGGAGCGGCGTCGCTCTCCGCGGGCCGTGGGAGCCCGCGCAGCCTCCGCGGAACGAGGAGACGAGACTCGGCGGGGCTGAGATGCTTCCGCTACGAAGACGGTTACGAGGGCTCGCTCGGTCGTCGATAAAGCACGGCTCTCCGCCGGAGGTGGTCGGCCGGTCCCGCGAAAAAATCCCGCGCTGGGCCTAGCGCGACCACTCGGCATCGCACTTTGGCGGACGCACGATTGTGCGTCGAGAAGCCTCCGCGTCAACGTCCACGTCCACGTCCACGTCCACGGACGCGCGCGAAGCCCTGCCTGGCGTCGACCTTAAGCCTAAAAGACGCGTCATGTCGCCGGCTCCCAGAGACGCATCGCTCCAACCTTGACCTTCAACCTTGGCGCGCGATGGATGCGTCGGTGGTGCGCGCGCGCGGCCGCCTCGCGATTTCGCTCACCTCGTCGCGATTTAGGTTTGTTTGGCGAGCAAGCACATGGAGAGACGCTCGTCAATCACCGCGCATTACCGTGGCGACGCACGGTCGCCGATGCAGCAGAAAGCGAGAGAGAGAGAGAGAGAGAGAAGGAGGCCTTCTTTCGTTTCCTCTCTCTCTCTCTCTCTCTCTCTCTCTTTGCCCCTCTGCCGAGGCCGCAAACGGCGCGAGTAGGCGAAAATTAATCGCGGCGGCGTTTTCGCGCAACGACAGCAGCGACGCGCTCTAGGAAATGCGGTTAGATAAGGCTTTATTGCGAGCGACTTGCGTAAGGAGAAACTTATCAGACGCAGAGCAGCGCGTCGAGACTCGCGGCGAGCGACGTACGATTCGCGAGCGCGTCGCTTGTTTGCACGAGACGACGGGAGAGCGGCGCGCCTCGCTCATCCCGGCTCGCCGCCCTTTCTCGTCGCGCTTATCTTCCCACCTCGTACATACGCCTCTTACACCGCCTGTTTATCAAGATCCAACGGCTTACGGGAATGCACACCCTCGCGACACCGTTTCGCACGATTGTACGGTAGCCGCGCGCGTGCCGCAGCGGACAACCGCGGCAAAAATCCGCGCGGCGGCGCGGAAAAGTCGTCGGCCGTGAAAAAGGCGTCGCATCCGCGCCCTCCATCCAACGGCCGCGCGTTGCGGATCTTTCTCTCTCTTTCCGCGCCCCCGCCACCCTCAGCGGCAAGTCTTTCACCTCGTTACGTTTTGATACAGCGAGCTTAATTAATTTGCACACGGTTAATTAATTAGGTTGGCGCTGAGGCGATTTACGATTCGATCTCTCGCTCGGCGAGCTCGTCGTCGTCTCTCAGCCGGCGGGAGCTCTAGAGGCGCCTTGCGCGACGGCTGATTTCTTCTTTTCCCTCTTCTCCCGCCGACTTGATGAAAAGAACCAACCGACTGGAAATCACGATCTGTTTGCCGGCGCGTGTTTGCACAGCGCAGCCGCGGCGCGAGAAATCGCTTGTTTGTGTATCGATAAGGAGCGATCAGCGGAGGGAACGATAAGGAACGATCGGGCGCGCGTCCTTGCGCGCGTGCGTGATGAATTAGTACGCGACTGTTTGATTTAGGGCCTCGTTATCGCGCGTTATCCGTTGAAAAATCGCGACGGGGCGATAAAAGCTGCGCCCGCGCGAGCGAGCCGGCCGCGAGGAATCGCTCCTACAGCGCTCCTTGCGCGCGCGCGCACAGTGTGTGTGTGTGTGTGTGTGTGTGTCCGCCTCCATTCCCGTTTCCATTAATGACTCGACGGGGTTAAGAATTGCGGCTGAATTTTTCTCACGCGGATATCTCACGCCGGCACCGCATTGTCCCCGCGCCGATGGCTCTGGCCGATGGTCGTTTAACGTCAGCTACCTGTATAATTAATCGGCGTGCATTCAGCCTCGATATTCCCGCCGCACTTGTGGCAGACCTCGAGAGGAAGAGGCTCGTCCTCCTCGCTTTAGCCGTCGCATCTTTCAATTTTTCACAATGTGGTACGTGTGTGTGTGTGTGTGTGTGTGTGTGTGTGTGCGCGGCCTCGCCGGCGAAGAAGCTGTCCCGCAAATTCGCCCGAGGACTCCAATGGCCACGCTGGCGCGACCCTTACTTTCCCCCCCGCTCGCCTCCATTTGTCTCGCCCTCTTTCCGTCCGACGGCGCGTCTCGTTTGCCGCGTTGACGCTCGTTCGCGTTTCGCGGCGAGTATCGATTTTACGTTACACGCCAGCACGTGCAACCTTGGATTGTCGCACGCGCGTTTTTCGGCTTCGCCGAGTCCGCCGGATTGTTTTCGCCTCCGGCCGCGGCCGGTGAGTTCCTCCGGCAGCTGGAGGGAGCCGGAGATAAGCGAGCGCGCGAGGCGCAGCCGATTGTGTGTGCGAGCGGCGCTCGCGCTCCTCCGGGCCACGTCGAGCCCGTGATTCGACGACATCGTTGATACTCGCGACGGCGAATGGCGCCGCTAACGAACAAGCGACACACAGCATCGATCGGAGGCCGGTCGTCGCCGGCGCTGTCGCCGGCGGCCGCGGCGCGGCCGGATTCCGAATTCACCGGCAGCGTCGGCCGCGTGACGGCCGTACGCGGCATTAACGCGGCTTATCCCGAAATTAGCCCGCCGGGTATCGTTTCCCGTCCGCGCGGAGAAACGGAGAACGGAGGCGAGGCTCGCTTCGCCGGCAACAACCCTGCTGGGAGCGCGAGCGCTTGTTGCGGCCGCAGCACGCAATCGTAACGTACGACGCTTCCCGTGCTCCATAATTTAAAGGGCATTCTGGACTCGCGTCGAGAGCGGCATAGTCGGGAATTATGAGCGCCGTGGACTTTTAATCAGATCGACCCCGGCGCATGTTAACAACTCGCCCTCGCCGGGGGACGCTCGCGCGTGCGGTCGCCGCCGCCGCCGCCGCCGCGATTGAAACAACAACTGCAGCCGGCAGCGGCGGCGGCGGCGGCGGCGTTGAAATATCGCGCGCCACTCGCGAGTAATCGCGTTACGTCGCAACGACGTCGCGATTTCGCTCGATTCTCCGCGGGAATTCCGCTGCTCCGAAGCGTGCGCGTCCGCCGAGCGATCTGCTCGCGCTGCGTTTTCGCTGCGGCTCGATCGCGTGCGAGCGACGGGCGCAGCGATAAACGCGCGGACGTTATGTAACTTTCGGTGAAGCGGCAATGCAGCGGCAGAGGAAGAGAGCGAGAGAGTGACGTTTTATTTCACTTTTGACCTGCCTGGGGACGAAAGTTCGATGGAGAGGTCAACCGCTCCGGTCGCACCGGGACGCCGTGGCGACTCAGTGACGGTCGACCCTTCTCGCTCCCAATATCCGCAATGTTGCCAAGTGACGCACAGGATTCAATAAAGTTGCGAAATGGACGATACGCGAGAGCGTATATCGTTCGTACTTCGTCTCGTTTCCCGTCTTTGTTATAAGCGCGAGATCGGCGAACGGGGCTGCTGTACAAAACTTCTTCCCCGACGGACGCTGCGAACGCGTGTACGTTATTTAGAAGGTGTACCGCTCGACGCTACCGCTGCTTAATGATTCAGACGAGAGGTAACGACCACGACGACCACGACGACGACGACGACGACGACGACGACGACGACGACGACGACGACGACAGCGACGACCCGTCGTTCCATACACAACTCGGTCGACGCTACGTTTCAACGGGGGCCGCCCCCGAGACTCGCCCCCTCGCTCGCTCTTCTGTCTCCCTGCAGTAAGCGTCGAGGGTGCGCGAGGGTTTCGCACGAGGGCGGCGAAGAAGCGCCGCGAGGGAAACGCAGCTGCCGCAGGAGAAAGCGTTTCTGAAAGCGGCGGTACTCGGGAATCGGGAATAACTTTGCTGAAAAATGGACGTGGGGTCATTACAGCTAATTGAGCACTTGATTGCGTATTATTAATGCAATATTCTAAAGTTTGTATTCCTACCGGTACAATCAGCCGTTCGCATTAAGCGAGGAGTGCTTCATTTTTTCCATCTTCTACGCTTGATCGATGTCGATCTGCTGCTTTCATGCTACCGGTAAATAATGTTCCGCTATAAATAAGTATTTTGCGAAAATATTTTTCATATATTTCGATAAACAGTTCATTTTTTAATGACGTCGGATACGTATACACTATCGATTTTATTAATAGACGCCACAACACAAGGTGAGGAATAGAAGGAACATTCCAAATCGAACCTGGGAAACCTGATGTGGCGAGGCTGCGTCGATAAATAATTATTTACAATGTATATATATATATATATATACCGTTCTGCGCTCAAAAATTAATGTAACTTCAGTCACGATATATATATATATATATATATATATCGTGACTGAAGTCACATTTATTTTTAAGCGCAGAACGATGCCACGAAAATAACTGTGCGCAGCCGAGATTCATCGAGATGTTTGGACGTTTCCTCCATAACTGCACTGAGAGAAAAGTATTAATGATATTTGGAACTACAATATAATGATGTAGTAACTAAATTATAGTCCGAAATACCATATTTATAGTAAGTATTACCATAATATCGGTAATAATTACGACATAGCCATAGTATAACCAACCATATAATATGTTTACTAAGAATTATAGTAAGTTAAACTAAAATTATTGTACGGATACAAATATAAAATGGTAGGTAAAGTAACTCTTTCATATAGTCAATATTATCAGAATATTTGCTAAATGATGACAGATGTAACTATATGAATATTAAATCTCACTATACTTGTGAATGAGAAATTACCATATGTGTGGTAAAAGTAACTAAACAATTATTTAAGACAATCATTGACTATATATTTGTGTTTATTCTACTATATTTTGCAGGTTCCACGAACTATAAAAATATCATTGACGCCAAAATGAACTATAAAATATAGTGAGATTATAGTTAATTCAACTATATTTTTCTATCAGTGCGGTGATATCAGGAAGAACATAAATAAAGCGCTCCAAGCTCAAAATTACAAAGCCGACGCAGCGGAAGAATTGCTAATTATCCCCGCTGGTGTGTGTCGAGACGTACATTAAAACATATTTATAATCTATTTATATTTCGACTGCTGAGATGTCGCTTTGCTAATCAACCCTCGCCAACGAGGAGAACGACTGCCGCGACAGTCAGACGCGCGACGAAGGCTCCTGAAAGTCTCTCCGCGGGACTCCTGGAACCGAAGAGATATCGACTATCAAATCGAGCCACGCTCTTTATAAATATCCTTTAATGCGGCTCCTTACTCGTCTCGACTGCGTCGCGTAGTTCAATCCGAGCGGCGGCCAGGATCGCCTATGACGAAGACGGCGCGACGACGCGGTTCTCCGCGGATCTTCCGTCGTCGGCGACGCCCATCGGAGCAGCCGCGAACGACGGTTTCTCATTGCATATTAATGAATCTGCCCCGGATGGGCGCTAATTATATAATGGCAACAATTTCGAGACGCTCCTCCCGCGGCCGCGGTCGGTACGAATAAAACGCGCGGACGTACAAACGAACGTCTGTTTATATATACATTTATATATACTATTTATGTATACTGAGAGAAAAGTATATGATATTTCGGAACTATAATGATATAGTGACTAAATTATAGTCCAAAATATCATATTTATAGTAAGTATTGCCATAATATCGGTAATAATTACGATATAGGCACAGTATAACCAACCGTATAATATTTTTACTAAGAATTATAGTAAGTTAAACTAAAATTATTGTACGGATAGAAATATGAAATGGTAGGTAAAAGTAACTCTTTTATATATAGTCAATATTACCAGAATATTTGCCGAATGATGACAGATGTAACTATATGAATATTAAATCTCACTACATTTGTGAGTGAGAAATTACCATTATATGTGGTGAAAGTAAGCAATTATTTAAGACAATCATTGACTATATATTTGTGTTTATTCTACTATATTTTGCAGGTTTCCACGAACTATAAAAATATGATTGACGCCAAAATGGACTATAAAATATAGTGAGATTATAGTTAATTCAACTATATTTTTCTATCCGTGTACAATGCTCGCACACGCTCGCTCGCGTTCGTTAACACACTCGTTCGATCACGATTCTCGGATAATTGGGATTATTCGCGCGAGATGATGGCGGCACACGCTGATCACGTATCCTCTGTTGCTCTTTATATCGGAGGCGCTTCGGGCTAGAGCGATATTGCGCTCCGATACGATCAATCGTCGAGCGTCATCGTCAACAAGTAGACGCGATAGCGATCCTCTCTCTCTCTCTCTCTCTCTCTCTCTCTCTCTCTTTCTTTCTTCTTTTTCTTTCTCCTTTTCCCTGAAAAAGAATCATCGGGACCGACAGAGCGGCGGATGGCATGCCGAGCGGAGCGGAGCGGAGGCAGGCAGGCAGCTTGGCGATGAATTTACGTTCCGCTGCGATCATCAGCGAGCGATAATTCCGTCAGCCGTTCCAGCCGAATAGCTCGTAATTAAGATGTTAAACAAACGCGCGCGTCAATGGGTTATTAATTAGCCGCTATTCATCGGCGCGATCGTGTTTTCTCTATAAATTCGGAGGCAGATTGCCTCGTCGTTGTTCCCTTTGCCCTTGTCTCCCTCCTCCGCGCCGGGATGCGACTGCCTTTGTCCGATCTGGAGAATTTTATAGTACTTGTATATATATATAGCTTATATTATATTATAGATATATAGCGGAAAGATGCCGCGGGCTCCGACGAATGCAAAAGCGCGAAGAGCGCGCGGGATGAAAGGAGAAATTGACGAGCGCGCGCGCGCGCTCGCGGAAGTTCGCAAACTTCTCCTCGCGATTAATTCGTCTCCCCGGCTTTTGTCCCCCCTCTCTCTCTCTCTCTCTCTCTTCCCCCCGGTTCTTCCTCTTCCGTCGCAAATTTCTTTCACGCCCGGCTCCGTCACGTACAACCAGATGCATCTCGACCTGCGAGAGGCGACCTCGAGCGGCGAGCTGAAACGCAATGATCGATCTTCTGCCGCGTGTCTCGGGAGGCATCTTTCAGGTTTATTGCAGCGTAAACAGGACCTCCGGAAGGATCATTTGCTGGCGCAGAACGTGAAAGGCGGGCGAGCGCGCGCAAGCGTGTGTCCGCTGTCGCTCTCGCGCGTTCGCGCGGCGCGCGTCGGTGATTTACTTGCGACGCGGCGCATTTATTGCGGCAGATTCTAGCTTCGCGCATCGGGCGCGGCTAATTCGATCAGGAGACACGCGCGGGCCTGTAATTCGTTTATTCGGAAATGGTATATACGCGAAGTGTCCGGTACGAATTTAAATTCCCGACGTAAATGTGTCGTCCCGCGCGCGGCGATACTCGCCGTGTCGGACGACGCACAAACGCTCCAGCGCCGTTGCTGTTTAATGGACACACGTACACGTACGAAAGAGAAGAAGAGTGAGAGAGAGAGAGAGAGAGAGAGAGAGAGAGAGAGAGAGAGAGGGAGAGGGAGAGAGGGAGAGAGAGAGAGAGAGGGAGAGAGGGAGAGAGAAAGAGGAAAGTACGTAGGTGCAATAATAATTAAAGTTATTTCTATTCCCGACGAAGAGTCAGGATCTAAATTGGGAGCGTAGCGAGCGAGTGACGAGTAATTACGGTCGAGTTCATCGGGCGCGGCGAACGACGACTGACTACGACCGCGCGCCGGATGCGGATAAAACCGATAAAAATGCACCGGCCCGTAATGACGGCGACTCTCAAGATTATTTCACGTTAGTTTTAATTCGCCGTAATGCTACGCGCGAATGAACGAACGAACGAACGAACGAACGAACGAACGAACGAACCGACGACGACGACAGGAGGCCGCTCTCGCCGCGGCGGCGGGCGGCGGGCGAATTTGGTTTAATTAAAATTCATAATCCCGCGGATGGATATTATACGAAAGCCGGCGGCCGCGGCGGAGAATCGAAAGCAACCCCGGAGTCGACATCGCGAGTCCGCCGAGGCGCCGTGCGGCGGCGGCGAGGGGGGGTGGGGGGAGGCAGGGCGAGTAGTTAGGTCTTCCACTGGCCGGCGAGCGAGTCGTTCTTCGGCCGCGTAGAACGCGTTCTACGCGGTTCACGCACTTTACGCAAGCTCTACGCAATCCACGCAATCACGCGCGCGCTACAATATGAGCCCGCCGCTGTTCATCCTACTTTCTTGTATTACACCGAGCCTTGGCGGGCAAGGGCGATAAATAATCGAGGATATCGTGCCCCTGTACATGATACTCACTTCATGTAAGTTATGCTCGCGCGTATTTCCGGGAAATAAAAGCCGCGAACAA
Organism: Harpegnathos saltator; assembly: GCF_003227715.2. Lineage (NCBI taxonomy): Eukaryota > Metazoa > Arthropoda > Insecta > Hymenoptera > Formicidae > Harpegnathos > Harpegnathos saltator. The sequence continues at coordinate 1,241,382 of NW_020229906.1, forward strand.
TACTCCCTGCCCCCAGCCCCAGTTCTCCGCTCAGGTAACCTCCCTCGGGCGGAGTACAGGTCGGACGTCGACTCCGTCGACTGTCCATTGTATCCGCGGCGTTATGTTAACCGCGAAATTTGCCGCTCTGGAGACAATGGAGGAGCGGACGGAGAGATGAGAACGAATGTGCCGGCTTGATTGGACCGAACATTTCGCGCGGCCGAGACTTATTTCTCTTTATTTCGCCGTCGCGAGAGAGAGAGACAGAGAGAGAGAGGGGGGGAGGGGGAGGGGCAGAGATCGGAGACGCGATCTCTCTCATTCGCGCACGTACGAAGGAAGAATCGGCCGCGTAGTATCGACCTCTGAAGAGAAGAAAGGAAGACGGAAAAAGAAAGAAACGACAGAGGCGACACGAAAACAAGAGAGAGAGAGAGAGGGAGAGAGAGAGAGAGAGAGAGAGAGAGAGAGAGGAGAACGCCAATTAATCGCGATTAACTATCGCAGGCCGCGCGAGCGCTCGGCGGAACAGGCGGAAACGGATACTTTAAACAAAAGCCGGGGCCGGGCATTGTATCTGATCGCGAATAGACGGGCAAGCAAAGCGCAGTGATACAGAACAGGCGGACCTGCAAATAGACAAACGGATCGCCAGATAGGTAGTTTGATAGAATATCGATAGCGGCAGAAAGAGAGGGATTTCGCTCGGAAACGAGACGGGGATACATCGCGACAAGACCGCCGCCCGCCACGTAGCAAGAGTGCGTTCATCCTGCGAGAGTGCATGCACACAGCCGGAAGGGGGATCGACGGGAGCGGGAGCGGGAGCGGGAGCGGGACGCGGCGGGGCGCGCGGAGCGGCCTCCGCTCGCTTATCGGGGGCGGCTCGGGGTTGTTCGGAATCTATCGGTGGACCAGATTTTACTCGTACGTACGCACATTCACCCCCCGCGGCGCGCACGGCGCCGTCGGGGGTGCGTGTCGGTCGCGCGGGCGTTTATGTGTGCGTTGCTAGTTAACTATGTGTGTGTGTGTGTGTACACACACGGATGCACGTTGCCTCGAATGTGCGCGCCCGTGTACACACATCCGACAGTGTAAGACAGCTTCGGCGCAACGAGGGTGGCGCAAGCGCGGCCTCGTGCGGTTGCGCTCGCGCACTCGCGGCTCCATCGTCGTCGCCGCCGCCGCCGCCGCCGCCGCCGCCGCCGCCGTCGTCGTCGTCGTCGTCGTCGTCGTCGTCGTCATCGCCGTCGCCGTCGTCGTCGTCGTCGTTCTCGCGAGGAAATTGATTCTGCGCGAAACGACGGGGGTACACCAGCGGAGCCGTGCACCACCAGCAGAGAGGAGCCGGGCTCGGTGGGCCGCGCATACTCTAGCGGCTAATATTCGCGAGTCGAGTCGTGAGGTCCGCGTAGCCGCACGCACTACGTTGCCCGCCGCGTCCGCTGTCCGCCGTTCGCTGTCCGCCGCCGTCGGCGACCCCGATTTATCAGCGTGTATTATGTAAGGGGGATGTTGCAATCATCATCGTCGTTGCCGTTGTGTCACCGTCACCGTCGCCGTCGCCGTCACTGTCGTCGTTCCCCTGCGCTACGACACACGCGCTTCGTGTAATTGGCTGCTGCTGCTGCTGTCGTCGTCGTCGTCGTCGTCGTCGTCGTCGTTGTCGGCGCCGTTGCTACTGAAGAGCCGCAGGAGAGACACGGAGCGCACGGAGAGGTGCCTCTCCGACATGCGAAGAGACGCGTCCGTCGCAAGGACGAACAACGAGAGTGGATCGCAGGCAGCCTCAGTCAGACTCCCGTCCGTCGAGCAACGACAGGAGCATCCATGGAACTGAAAATCCTGCTGTGGGTTCACATCGTGGGTGAGTCGCCTCGATATGACAAGGCGCGTCGTGACGCGACCGTCCTTTCGTCCACCACCCTGACTCGTTCGTCCCTTCGTTCTCTCTCTCTCTCTCTCTCTCTCTCTCTCTCTCTCTCACTCTCTCACTCTCTCTCTCATTCTCTCTCTCTCTCTCTCTCTTTCTCACGTTATCTCGATTTGTCAACCCCTTTCGCGTCACGTACGCAGCAGGATTTTCCTGCCGCCGCGACTCCAGCCGCTCCAGTGCTGCTTCCGACCTGCCACCCATCGTCGTCGTCATTGTCGAGTGCGATACGCACGTATCCCGGGCCATTCTCTCCAGACGCTTCCGTGTCTGGAATCGCGTGTCTTCCCGCTATGCTCCCCGGCCGCTTTGCACGTTCATTGCACCCGATAGACGGTATCCGGTATAGATCCATCCTTGCAACCGCTCCGACCGGCCGTGTATGCGCTTCTGTGTGCGTGCCTGTGTCTGTATGCGTGCACATGTACATGTGTGTGTGGGTGTGTGTGTGTGTTCGCTGTCGAAACGATTGCTGCAGCCCATGGCTGTCGAATAAGCGCGTAGACGCTTCGCATGAATCGTTCTCTTTCTTTTCCTCTCTCTCTTTCTCTCTCTCTCTCTCTCTCTCTCTCTTTCTCAAGAGACAGTGGAAGATGAAAAGAGAGAGAGAGAGAGAGAAAAAGAGACAGAGATGGATGCGCGTTCGAGCGTCACGATGAGCAAACGCGCAAGAAAAGCAGCGTCGTTCGCGAGACGAGAGAGAGATAAGGCGATTTGGTCACGGTTCGAACCGCGGTCGCTTTCGCGGCAAACAACGTGTTTGCGCGAACTCGCGTATCTGCGACGGCAAGCGTGGCCTTACAGATCAATTATAATGATTACGCGGCGCGCGTGAGCTCTCGATGAATTCATTATATTAATGAGGATTAAATCGAGACGCGCACAGGCACACAGATCGGACGAGATCAAATTGATGATCGCCGAGACGCGTCGAGTCGCCACGAAGCGCGATAGCGAAGAAAGGGAGGAAGAAAGGAGGAGATACGACTCGCACCCGTCGTTAATTTATTCCCCCGCGGAAACGCACGCTCGAGCGAGCGCAGCCCGCCGGGGTGGTCTCGGACGATTTTTCACGATATCAGAAACTTTGCCCATTACACGCATTAGCATAAAGTATATATACGTGCGCATGTATGCATGTATATGTATGCACTCGCGCTGCGAAACGCGCGGAGATTGCGAAACGAGATCGCTGCGGCGCAATACATCGTCGGGCCGACATCGCGGGCGCGTCTCTCTCGGACCGTCGGATTTCGCGAGACACGGATATCTCGTCTCCTCGCGCGGCGTTATGAAACGCAACGGCGACGAAAGGGCGTTGCTTCGAGGCTCGCCGAGTAGGAGGGAAGTCGAGCCGAGTGAGTCGCGAGAGAAAAAAAAAAAGAGTCAGCGCGGACGTGGGCGACGCATACGTCGCCCATGGTGAGACGCGTTGTCGGGGGTGAGATGAGGAGAAATCCTCTTCTCTCGTGCGAGCGTTGAATCAGCGGATGAGAAGATCGGGTCGGGCTTGAGGAATAATGACGGCGGCGGCGGCGGCGGCGGCGGCGGCGGCGGCGACGACGATGACGAGAGGTAGCTGCGCGCCCGGGTCGTTGGCCGTTCGCCGTAAAACGCGTGCGGGCGTGTTCCCCGTAATAGGGCATTAACAAATTTAACGAATCCCCTCTGGACATAATCGCATTAATGGCATTCCGGCGAATGCGATTTTACGACGCGCCGGTTAGAGCGCGACCCTCTTCGTCGCCGGCCGCGGCGACAGATTCGCGCTGACGGACGCGTCTTCGTTTCGCTCTGCCTCTCTCGTTCCCTCTCTTTCGCCTTCTCCTTCCGTCTTCTCCTTCCCGCCGATGCCGGCGGGCAATCCGTCAGGTATTCCGATTACATCCCGAAAGTTCGCCGCGTAACCGCGTAATCCGCGATTCCTCCGTCGCGGAAGGACAGCGGACAAATTCGCGCGCGCGCGACCGGGACGACGCGAATCGTCGCTCGTTTCCTCCGTCTCGCACGCATTTCCCCCGCCGACGATTCGCGGAACTCGTCTGCACGCGGGATTAACTTGGTCGGGCGGTAAAGCTGACAGTGGCCGCTGGCGCGGCGCGCGTAATTTACTCCCTTTCGCAGCCGCATCGCAGGCCTCTTCGCCGCGCCCTGCGCCACGTCGCGCCGTTGGAGTTATCAATAAGACCCCGCTTCTCGGTTAATTAAGCAAAGTTTGAATAATCACCGGGACATTATGCGCGCGTTCTCCCGATACTGATAAGAAACTTGTCGGGGAAACACAGCGAGTGTAACGAGCCGGAGATTAAAACTTCGTCCGCGGCTGCGGACCGTGATGCTTGACAAACACGCGCGAGACGTTCCCTCGTGCGATAAAAATTCGCCCGTGCGAGCGAACGCCGTGCGTGCGCGCATACACACGCACACGCACGCACACACACACACACACACACACACACACACACACACACACACACACACATACACACACGCGCGTTCGTTCTCCTTCTCATGCACGCGCAGTATCGGGGAATTAAATGCGCCCAAATTACAGCGCTTTCGATCCTTGCGACAAATAATGGCGATTGATAAATGGGGTGTAAAATACACCCCACGCGCGACCATTGGCGTCACGGAAACTCGCGCGCGCGTCTGACGTTAACAAACGTCTCGTTTGAGAACGCGTCGATTTTCCCCTCCTTACACGACGTTACGGGCTTTCGAATGGGACGACGTCGGCGGTGCGGCATTAAACGCGCTATCGCCGGCACGTGGAAATCCAGCCGACGGAAGGAAAGAGAGAGAGAGAGAGAGAGAGAGAGAGAGAGAGACACCCACACGACGACGACGACGACGACGCGAGCGAGCGAGCGAGCGAGGCGCCTTCTTCGCCTTCTTCCCCTCCGCCGCGGCGAGGGGACGAAGAGAAACGCAACTTTGTCGTTATCTGCGCGAGTCATTTATAACGCAGATAACGACACCGCGACGGTGGCGGCGGCGCCGGCGCTGCGATTGCTCCGTTATTACGGTATATCCCGGAGCTATCTCGATCAAAAATAGCGGTCTCGGATAACGTATGCGTCCGAGAAATCCCCCGATCGCACGCACGTGCATGCGTGCGTGCATGCTGGCACACTCGTCGTCGCCGGTGCGTACAGGTCGGCCTTTTGCCGGGCCCTTTGCGCGAGAGGTAGAGGGAGAGAGAGAGGGAGGAATATGGAGAGACAAAGATAAGAGTACACGAGGGGTTTCGCGCGAAGCATCAAAGCGCGCGCGATACGGGCTTTCCTCGCTGCGGGACGACGACGCTCCCGGACGGATTCGGCCCCTTTTGCCCCGGCATGCCACTTCGCCCGTCGGCGACTAATTAATCCGATCGTTCTAGCAAACGTCATATCCGGATCCGTAGGATCCGCGTCCGATTGTCCGGATCGGCCGGGATCGCATTCATTGCGCTGGAGCCCGTTAAACCGAGCGTATCGCTGTTAGTGTAAGCGAATTAAGCCGCGCTCGCTCTCGCTATCGCCGTATCGACATCGGATATTCCGAGGACGGTTGTCTGCCTCGTCTCCCTCTGCTTCTCTCTCTCTCTCTCTCTCTCTCTCTACATATATCTCAATGGCACAGTCCGATATTACACTCATCTCTCTCCCCGGCGCTCGCGTGCGCGCGTCTTTTCGCCAATTCGGACGCACGGCGGACGGAAGCGGAATCGCGACACCGGTCGATTGTTCGGCGGGGCCGCTTTGTTATTTTTTGTTGCGGAGAAAGTATAACGCGACGGGTCCGAGCGCTCGAGAGGAGGGGGGGGGGCGACGGGAAATTGGACTCGATTGAACTCGAGCGTTAACACTTTGACAGGGTCGCGATGTCACGTTTTGCTTTGCGCCTTTCACGGCAGCCGTGCGGCTGCCAGAGCGATGATCGCTCGATAAGGAGATATTTGTCGATGCGAACAACAGAGTCTGCTTGCTGTAATATTCTGCAGGGACTACACGCAGCGTGAGGCTAAATATCTTGTTACCGAGACGTATCGCCATCGAGAGATTCCTCCGATGAGATGAGAATCGAAGCAAAGCGTTACCGCCGTAAGACGCCCGCGCGCTTCTGTACAATACGAGTTTCACGGCGCGTTCGGTATCCGATGGGAGAAAATGAGTCCGTTGAGAAGATTACTGAGAAACAAATCCTCCGCCGTTGGGCACGAAATTGGATGCGTTACGAAACCCGTCAAAGGAGGGTGTTGCAACGTTTAATCAGCCGACGGCTGATCGTGTAACTCGAGATAAATTTTTCTCCCACCATCTCAAAGGTATATTTCCCCGAGATATTCAAGACGGTGAGAGCTGTCATCTCGCCCTGTGTAAAGATAAATTCAAGGTGACTCGCGTGCGCTCGCCGCGTGAGTCTTTGGACACCCCATGAGAGAGACAGCAAAACCTGCCGGCCGGCGGCGCGGCGTGGCGCAGCGTGGCGGGGCGGAGGATCGTCAGCGACTCGTGGAGATGTCAACGTCTCGTGGCTGTCCTAATCGCCGCCGCCGCCGAGGGTTGTTGCAACCCCTACACGTCTCGTTACGTTCTCATGCGGGCTTATCTGTTTCTTCGGCGAGACGGCACGTTCGGACGACCGGCCGTCTGGGACGAGCTCGAGCAGGCTCGGCGCGCCCACTCCAGCACCTTCTTCATCGGTCTCGCGTCCGTCGTTGCGAATCCACTTTTTATTAACGGCTAACGACCGTCGGCGAGAGTGCTTTCGCGGTTTTGTAACTAAATACCCGTAAGCCCCGCAAAGTGCCTCTATAAGCGGCGGGCGGACATTACGCCGGGCGGATTGTCGCACCCTTTAATGCGTTGGGGCAATATTTCCGTACAACTCTCCCGCGGAACTTTCGTCCAACCCACGCTGTTGGCTAGGACTAGGATTATATCGATTCCGCGGAAAGAAACGCCAAGCTCCTCTCGCGAAGCAGCAGCGCCGGCGAGAGTAAAGTAGAAGGAAGAGGAAGAGGAGGAGGAGGAGGAGGAGGGTAGAGGGGCGATGCGGCGAGCAAATACGGATGAGAAAACGTCCAAATTACCGTTTGTTACTTGTAATATTCGCGTGAAATCTTTTACACAGGGAAACTTTCGGTCGCGAGAAAGTCGCGAGAGCAGTTCTCCAGCAGGTCACCGGGGAGGAGACGTTATTCATCTCGATCGAGCAGCGCCACGTAGTCGGCGCGCCGTGTCTAAACGTCGGCGACCTCGGGAGGCGCGTCGTTGTGCCCCGCGCAGCGAAATCGGCGAGTTTTGCAGGCAGACGCGCCCCTCGATCCTCGCGCCATCATCGAGGACACAGACGCGCGCGAGCAAGGCCGTGGAAAAATTACAGCGCGAAATTAGTGGCGGCGGCGGCGGTAGCCCGATCGTCGGCGATGGATATTCTTACTTATCAGCCGGGCGAGAGAGCGAAATAACGGAACGCTCTGTGGATTTATCGCGACGTAATCCTTTATGCAAAACGGCGCGACGTAAATAGTCAGCCGAAGAATGGAGGCGAATCTGCCTTCCAGCCCCCGCCGTCCTTGCCTACGAAAGGGTGAACGATCGTTTGAATATATATCGGCGCGCGCGGGCGTGTACGGAAATTTCCCTCCCCCCTCCGCCCCTCCGCTCCCCCGAGAGTCGTGCTCGTGGGAGCGCGCACTCGGGGAGCGACGAAATTCGACTCGAAAACGCGTAAGTTCTGTTTCTCGCGTGTGTGAGATCGATCCCATTTCTCGTGAATGAGAAAATTTGGTCGGCCCCTCGCGCGCACGGCGAACGGCGGCGATGACGGCGCTGCGAGGCACCGTGGGCGGCGGGGACGGGGGTGGAACAACGTGGGAAGGATTCTATTCGCGATCGATAGAGGATTCCGGCGGCCAACCGTGGGATTCGCCGAATAATTTCGAATCCGCCGTCGCCGCCGTCGCCGTCGTCGTCGTCGTCGTCGTCGTTGTCGTCGTCGTCGTCGTCGTCGTCGTTGTCGTCGTCGTCGTCGTCGTTATCGTCGCCGAGCGGACGAGGAGTGAGCGCGGAGAGGGGGGCGGGGGCGACTGGGTTATTATAAGAAATTATTCCTCGCAGGCTCGCGCATTATGCTCGCGCTCGCTTTCATTACGCGGAAGCCCGCGTAATGACGATGTCGCTCTGTGATAACCGGTGTCGCTTCCGCCGTTGTCGTCGTCGACGACGACGACGACGACGACGACGACGTCGTGTATGTAGCAGCAGAAGCTGCTGCTGTTACTGCTGCGTCGTTGAAGCCGGCGGTCTCGACGAGCTCTCCGCTCTCGCACGCGCTCTCTCTCTCTCTCTCTCTCTCTCTCTCTCTCTCTCTCTCTCTCTCTCGTCGGGATCATTTGATCTAATTAAAAGATGAGGGCTTCCTTACAATGTCCATGGAACACAGGCTGAGAAAATATAATCTCCAATTAACGTAATGTATCTTTTTATCTGTCCTCCCTTTCGCCGAGCGTGGCGCAATTACGGCGACGGCAGGGGCGAGCGGAGCGGCGGGAGTCGCGCGCTATGTTCTTTGCGGAAAACCAGAAAGAGAGAGAAAGAGAGAGAGAGAGAGAGAGAGAGAGAGGGAGAGAGAGGGAGAGAGAAAGCGATTCTCCGATAGATAAATTATTAATTTCCGCTCTCGTGTGTCGTCATGTGTGATATATAATTTTCGTAGGTGCAGTAGATATCGGAGGATGCGCGCGCGCGTGCGGTGTGCATTTAGCAAAGTTGCGTCACGGAAGAGCGGTCCATGCGGGATAACGGGCTAAAATAGATCATCGGCTGAGCTTTAAGAGATCGATAACTATAAAATATTATGCGCGCGTGACGTGGCCCCCTTTAAGCGCTCGCTCTTCCAGATATGCAGCCCCGCCGTGTGTGTGTGTGTGTGTGTGTGTGTGTGTGTGTGTGTGTGTGTGTGTGTGCTCTCTTCCTCCTATTCGGGAGGGACGGCGCACACTGTCTGCCGGGCTTAATCGATGAGGTATGCATCGCGGGCGATATTCCGCCTCTCACGACATGACACGGCAGAAACTCACCATCGACTTTCATTTCCTCTTTTCCCCGCGGGGGAGAGAGAGAGAGGGAACGTGACGCGGAGGCGAATCGCGAGATTCGGATCCATATACGCGAGTCTCCCCGCCCGTCTCCTGCCTGGCCATACACTAATAACTCCGCCGAGATCGCGAGCGCTCTGATAAGCCGGCGAGGCAACCCCGTCGGTCTGCTTGGGGTGGGCTCCGCGATCGCGTTTTAACGCGACGATCAGCCCGTGTACACACACACACACACGCGCGCGCGCGCGCGCACGCACGCACACACGGAGTTCACGGGCGGCGGTAGATGGCGACGGCGCGATAAAATGTAATACAATTAACCGACTGGACGTCTCCTTTCTCTCTTCCCCAGGAATCTGCTCGGGTCTGCGCGAGGTACGCATCCAGATACCGACGGCCGTGAAGAAGGATGACTCGGCGATACTGAATTGTTGGTACGACACCGAGGGCGACCCGCTGTACGCCGTCAAGTGGTACAAAGGGGGTCGAGAGTTTTATCGCTATGCCCCGAACGAGAATCCGGCCGTCAAGACTTTCCCCATCGGAAATCTGACGGTGAAGGTGAGCGCTTTCTCCTGCCTACTCACCTATACTCACCTATACTCACCTATACAGCAACCTCTCCTCAGCTCGAGGTCGCTTTAGGTCGCAACCGCGTCTGCGACTGACGAACTTACGACCCCCCTGGTTCTCTCTCTCTCTCTCTCTCTCTCTGTCCCCCTTGGGCCTCGGCGAAATCTCGAGATCCTTCCGCGTCCCGGCGGGCACGGCGGGCAGAGGGAAAAAAAACGTGTCAAAAAGAGGGAAAGAGAGGGAGAGCGGAGCGAGGGAGCGGAGGGACGAGGATTTATTGCGGTCGAGAAGTTGCGAATGGAACGATAACACCCGAACGCGCCGTAATGTACAGTTCCTAGCTGTACCGCGGGGGCGCCCCTACAAACCGGCTGATCGAAGTTTTTGAATTCGAGCTGTCTGCCTGCGCGAGGGTAACTGATGGCCCTCGTCGAGCGTATCGTGTGTGTATGCGCGTGTTGCCCCCGTTGCGGTCTCTCTCTCTCTCTCTCTCTCTCTCTCACCCTTTTTCTCATGCCCTTTTTTGCCTCTTCTTGCCGTCTCGTTAGATTTCCTCTTTCGCCGGGCATTTTCGACCGTGTTACCCATTTGTCCCATTCTCGCAGTCTCACGGTGTACCGATCATTAATCGGGCGCGCGAGTGCCGAGCCCGGTTTAGAATTTGCGTTTCGGACGCGCGATTGCGAGATACTCGTTGGACAAACGTCTGCGTAGCGAGACACGCGGGATCCCATCACGCTCGGCAAACAGATCGCTTTGATTACCGCGCTCGCACGCGTGTTTTATCGCCCTTCCGCGCGATAGTTGTGTCAGTGTTGCGATCTCGTGTCAACGTCTCGTGTCCTGCCTGGGACATTTACACCGTTATACCTTTCGCTCGGCGAGCGCGGAAAGCTCCGGGGAGGACTCCTGCGCCGGGGAATCTCGCCGCGAGGATCTCGTCGGTGCTTTTAGCTCGGGCGAACGCTCTCGTCTCGTCTCGTCTCGTCTCGTCTCGTCGGCGAAATCGAAAGGCCGATAAAAAGCGCGACTATTCAACGCAACGAAAGCGCGAGGAACCGCGCGGGGGAAGAGCAGCGTTCGGACGGAAACGAAGATTGATGTCCGATACCCAGCCGATGCTATCTCTCGCGCTTGATTGACCGTCATTAGTAAATTGAACGATGCGAGCACTCGGTGCTCGGATCCTCGCTGGCTCATCTCGCGGAAATGTATCTCGCGGAATTTCCCCGGGAATTCCCGACTTGGTAAATCACAACGGCAAGGACGACGACGACGACGACGACGACGACGACGATGACGACGAGATGCAGCATATCGTAACGAATTACCGTTGTGTCGCAGAAAACCGAGAGCAACGCGACGCAAGTCGTGCTGACGAAGTTGGAATTGGAGGCGGCGGGCGAGTACAGCTGCGAGGTATCAGCCGATGCACCTTCCTTCCACACGGCTTTAGTTTACGCGACGATGAACGTCGTCGGTAAGTGTGTATGTATATGTGTGTGTGTGTGTATGTGTGTGTGTGTGTCCTCTGTGTGTCTCTTTCCCTCCCCGTTTACATTAGCACGGCTCTCGGCGCCCTCGCGTCGCGCGTTAATAACTTTGGCTGGCGGCATCGACTGCGTAAAAACACGTTTAGAGAGTTATTACCCGGAGCGATTTAACGCGCCCGTTCTCCCGCTCGCTCTAACGATGTACGTACCGCCGTAACATCGAGTCGCGATAAGGGAGATAACAATGAGCGCGCTATTTAAATCGCATTCCCGCTCCGTTTGTCGCGGGAGACTTCCGAGCTCGCTAATAATTTAAGACCGACGACACGCGATGCCGGAGGGCAGATGGTCCCGCGCGAGCAAAAAACAAAGCGAAGAAGCGCAGCGAACGACACTCGTTTTTCGAAATTGGCGGAAAATCGGCCGGGTAGTCGGGTAATAATTTAACGACACAAATTGCACGTCGCTGTTTTCGAATTACCGCTAAAATATCACGTCCGATAAATCTAACGTTTACATCGCGTCTCTCCCTGGGGCTTCTTCGAATATATAATGCAATCTATTCTGATATTACACGACCGAGCGAGCGAGCGCGCGCGCGCGCGCGCTCGCGCGTGGGCTCCTTTCGAGAGAGAATTAAATAGCCGACCTTTTTGATTGTACTCCGCGTCTCTCGCGCGTCGTAACCGACTTTGCTCGTTGCCCGGCGGGGGGGGAGGGCGGGGGCGAGGGGGAGGAGGAAGGGGGAAGGGGGGATCGGGAGAGATACATCGCGTATCCGCGGATGCGACGCGAATCTCCCGAAAGAACGGACTATTCAATTCTCTCGCATCTCGCGCTCGCGAGGAACAACGACACTTTTATTCGCTCGCGCTCGTGTCGTAAAGGCGCGGCGAAGCGCGCGAATTTACGTCCACCGTAAAAAAAGTGGGAAAGTAATATTTCGCGAGGAGGTGTACGGTGGTGACACGACTTGTAACGGCGGCAGCACTACCTGCGTGCGTGAGTGCGTGCGTGCGTGCGTGCGACGCGATTCGCCAGGCGCCGATAGCGGAACGGCCGCGCACGCGAACGCGAATTCTCGTCCCCCCCCCCCAGCCCCCGTGCGCCGTAAAGAGGGAATTTTTTCGTCGACGAGGTCGTGTGCGAGGGAACGTACACGTTCGACGCTTCGTCGAGCGACAATCGACCGACCATCGCCGCCACCGCCGCCGAAACTTTCGGCTATGCTTGGCTCCGGTGAACGACGGCTACGGTGAAACCTTGGCCGATTACGACTCGGCTGCACGCAAACTCCACGATGTTCGGTCGCGCATTCACGCGGCCAGTCTGGTGTCCCAGACTTGGCGCACGATTATCGGATGGGTATAAGGACTGTCGAGCGAATTCCGTGTCGACGGTAATTTTGGAATTATAGCCGACGCGAAAACGCGACGAGGGCTCCTCTCGTACGTTCAGACGGACGTTTGGACGGATCAGCAATGCGAGATCAGGCGACGAGAATGATCGATCTTCATTTAATATCCGGCCGTGTTCGTTCGGACGCTCGGCCGGGTCGACGAGCTCGGAAGCTTGTCGAATAATGCCGATTTCATCCGCGAGCGATAAGCAAGGTGTTAACAAGACTTTTGTAATCCACAGACAGCTCGTGCAATATCAATGGAATCGTTTGATATCGAGTAGCCGAGACGTTCGCGATGAAGATAGTTTCCGTTGGTATTTCCGTTGGTACGCGGATGAAATTTGATTCCTCGAGGGCCGCGCTCGTGGAGCACGTCTTCGATACTTTGGGACAATTCCGCAACTGCATTCGCGCGTTGAATTCATTCTGAAGCACCGAGCTCAAGTCCGTCATAACTATTTATGTAGCGCACAATCGAAGCGTCTAACGAGAACGTGAAGTGGAACAGTTCACCAAACTTAAATTACAATTCCCTCTTACTGCTACGATAGGCGGGGTGATTATTTCGTCAGGCCATTCAACGCGTGCGATTGCTCGCGTTTCCTTCCGAGGCAGAATCAAAAGTCGCGCTTTCGACGCACACACACACACACACACACTATCGATTTTTACCTTCGGTTCGAAATTAACGAAATTAACGAACAACGGCGACGAAATTAAAGAGCGCAAAATTAAACCACGAGTGAGGGAAGCGATCGCTCGCTCATCGGACGGCGCGACGACGCGAGCTTTCCAACGCACCTTGTCCGACGTCGCTACGACTTCTCTGGACGAAGATATCGACGAGCGGCGAATCCCCTCTGACGGGGACCGCGGCTCGCGCGACAATGTTGCGCGGCGCTCCTTCAGCGGCACGCGCTCGGAAGTGGCCGAGGTGCGAAGCCCGCAGCGCGGACGCGCTGCAATGTAATACGCGCGCTTCCGCCGCTCGCCGGCGGCAAAGGACCGCGCGCGCGGCGCCGACTTTGACGAGCCGGCCGGCATACTTCGAACGGCCGTAACTCAGGCACTAATTGACGCACGAAGGTGAAAGCAAAAGCATTCTTCTCGCTCGCGGCGCTCGCGTGTGCGCTCGTCATGAGACCCGTTGACGCGCGCGGGCGCGACACGCGGTTGCGCGGGGAGATACACGGAGAGTGTCGGCGACACGGAAAGTATCGAGCAATTTTTATCGGGCAAAGTACGAAGTTTCGCAGGCGAAGCATCCTGTCTTGTCCGTGAAATGTCACACGGAAGTTTCGCCCCGTCATTTCCTCCGTGTATCGTTCGCGCGCGCGAAACGATACGCGCGCGTGATTTCGGGCCGTCGCAGAGCATATCGCGGAGCCCGGCAGAGCGGCCGCGCGAGGTCGATATCGAAAATCAGGCGAGCTGCTCGCCGCAGCAGAGGGTGCCGGTCGTAAAACACCGGCTGCACGGGTGTCACCACAGCCGAGAGACACACACTCCGTGTGTACGCGGAGTTTCTCTTACCTTTGCAGAATTGCCCTCCCAGATGCCGTCGATACAGGGTCTGAAGAGGAAATACCGTGTCGACGATCCGCTGCGTTTGAACTGCACATCCGGCCGGAGCAAACCCGCCGCGAATCTCACTTGGTACATCAACGATCGACAGGTATGCCCTAACTGCTAATGATGGTAATGCGCGCGGTTAGACGACGGGACGGGACACGACGGGAAAGGGAGCGGGAGCGGGCACGAGGGAGAGAGAGAGAGAGAGAGAGAGAGGATCGGAAACCTCTATACTTAGTTTACCTCGGCTTTGATCCATTATCCCTGATCAAACGTTGGAGACAAGGGAGCTTATGGGATACGTTCCTCTTCCTGCTCTTCGTGCTCCTCCTTCTCGAGATGCTTCAAGTTCGCCGAGAGCGACGCTCGCGAGAGAGAGAGAGGGAGAGAGAGCGAACTGTGGGGAAAGTCGATAGATTCGACAGATGCCGACAGAATCAGCATCGACTAGCCTCTCGCGATATTCTCGCGCCACGTGTTTCCCTCGCGCGGCTTTCGCTCTCCTCCGGTCAGGCGGTGAAGAGGTGTAATAATTTTGAAACGTCTGACAGGATTTTAATATCTCTCTGGATATATCGTCGCGCCAACCCCCCCTCCCTTTCCCCTGTTCTCTTTCGCCCCCTTTCTCCCTGTCTCTAATTAAAAAGCACTTTGATTTAAACGATAACATTCTCGGGGAATCCTGTCTCTGCCTCCCGGACAATTAGACGTTTCTTCAGCTTTGGATAAATATTAAAATAGCCGCCGTAATATCACCTTACATTAACGCAACTCGCGCGCGAAGAAGTGTCTCGCGTGTTAGACGCGATGCGAGGGCGCGCGCGATTCTTGGAAAAGCAGATAAGGAGCGAAGAATGATAAAATCGCCGCGCTTCTGAGAATTTATCTAACCGGGGGTGATGTTTAGCAACGACAGCAGCTGCAGCGTACACGCGTACGCGCGCGAGAAAGCAGCGGAAAAATAGTCTTCCATCATTACTCTGTGGTGACGCATCGCTTGATTGATTTGATCTCGTAACGCAGAGCCAACTACTATACACACGCTCGCGTTTCGATGCGCGTCGCTCTCGCTCGCGCGCGCTCCAGCTTGGGAGCTCACTTTGGTTTGATAACAGTCGCCCGTAGCACGCAGTCGCCGGCTCATCGCTCGCTTTCGAGTCGATTAACGAGAGCCTCGATCGAGATTTAATCCCACGCGCGCGAAATCCCGCCGGAGCTGCAGCTCGCGCGAGTCAAGCGACAATCATGCATCACGCATTGTGTCTCTCTTTCTGCCCGACAGCCCCTCACGTCGCACGTCCGCAAGTACAGCCCGCTCGACACGAACGAGTCGGAGTGGCAGGTCTCCCAGATCGGGCTGCAGTTTCTGGTTACGCACGACCATTTCATGAGCGGCAAGCTCAAGATACGCTGCAGCGCGTCGATATACGACATTTACTGGCAGAGCACGGAGGTCAGCACCGAGGAGGACCGGCCGCGGATGATACACTACGAGCCGGCCGCGACTATCGTCGGCATCAACTACCTGCAACCGCCGCCGAATTTCCAGACCGGCCAGAAGAAGCCGGACGGCCAGGTCGGAGTGAAAGGTATATTAAAAGAGCCCCCGCTCGTCCTCATTATCGCTCTTTCTCTCCCGCTTCCTCGATGCTGGATCAGCGAGGCTCCTTCGGCAGTCTCTCGTTAGGTATCTCCGAGGAGAGGCGCGGTGTAAATATCCTCCGTAAATACGTCGTCGTCGTCGTCGTCGTCGTCGTCGTCGTTCGCAATTCTCCTCGGTTGTTTATCGAAATTCGAGACTCAGCCTCGAGAGGCTGAGAGGCTAAAGCGTTAGAGACGCGACGAACGGCCGGCGCGGCGGCTCGGCTTGTGATTTGCTTATAGAGCACCCCCTGCTTTTTCTCTCGGTTTCTTTTTCTCCCGACGAGCTAAACGACACACCGGACGGCGACGGCCCCCGACGACGAGCTCTTTCAACGGGGGCACGTTTGCATTAAAACAGCCGCGCACAGTTGGCTCCATTCACAGAGCGACGTCGTTGAGCCGCGATCTGAATTCCTGCTGTCGCACTCGTGTGCGACTCGATCGGGGAGAGAGGGAGAGAGGGAGAGAGGGAGAGAGGGAGAGAGAGAGAGAGAGAGGAAGGCGAAGGATAAAAATTGGAGAGGAAAGATGCGATAGAGAGGGAGATTGTATTATCAGACCGTCTCGCATATTGATTTTTCAGTGCTGGGGTCCCCCGCGATGAGTCCGCGGCCGTCGGCGAGGTTCGCGTTGGAATTGTTTGCGCTTCTTCTAATCGCCATTCGTTAAGCATAATTCATCGTTCGAGCGCGCTTTGGAACACTTTGCGTATGTCGACGTGCTTGTCGTGAGAGAGGGCTCGAGGCGCTTTGTGCGATGATGACGTTTCCTCTACGGGATATCCTCGGGTCGCCGGCCACCACCGCCGCCTCCGCCGCCGCCACCAGCGTCGCTGCCGCCGTCACCATCACCGTCGCAGCGAGTCGACAGCAGCGATACACAATACCCGGGGAGCGAATACAGAGACAAACCTCCTCGGCTGCATGTCGAGGCGGTGGAAAGCTGAAAGGCGCGTGACGTCGGTTCGGAATGGAAGTGAGACTGAGAGAGAGAGAGAGAGAGAGAGAGAGAGAGGGAGAGAGGGGAGGAGGAACGGAGGGAGGAGGAAATGTTCGAGAGAAAAGGTCGTGAGAAAATCGACAGCGATACGAGAGCGAGACATCCCCCTTCAAGACGTTCACTCATCCGATCAACGAATGTCCAAAAGCACTGGCGACGACACACGGGCTGGATATTCGATATATATATGTATATATATATTTATGTGTATATATATATATATATATATATATACATATACACATATATATATATCTAGGAGATATTTTATTATTATTATTATTATTAGACCATGTACTTGCTTCCTTCCAGCGGGATAATATGTTTGCAATGTGTAGGTATATATATATATATATATATATACATATATATATATATATACGTCTATATATATACATATATAAATATATAAATATATATATATATAGTACGTTTCGTCGCATTGTATGGGAAGAGATAGTTTTTTTTTCGTACTTTTATAACTCAGAAGGACTATAACGTAGCATGAATGTACGTGCGTATTCCTCGACAGCAGATCCACCATTACATACGTGTACAAGAATACAAAGACATTATGTACACACGATAATACCACACACACACACACACACACACACACACACACACACACATATACACATGTATAAGCGCGCGTGCATAGAACACAGCCATCGTGATAAACGCGACGCATAAAAATGTTCGACGCGTACGAATACAAACATACAAACATAACACACACACACACACACATACGCACATACAAGATATTACCACACTTTCTCTCCATACGAATAACTGATAAGTAAAAGTGTTCGAAAATATTGCGGCCCGCCTAAGTATTTTACAGTGTGCGAGAAGATGTACCTGAATCGGATATTCGCGAACTTCTTTTGTGTTGCTACTTAGAGACTATGTAATTAATGAGACAGAAAGTGCGAGCAGGAGAGCGAGCGAGAAAAAGATGCGTTATGTGGAGTAATATTATACAGATGACAAGAACAGCAAGAACAAAACACTTTGTGCATCTCAGTCATTCCATTTTTCGTATTAAAGCGTGACTTTATTTATTAACGAGGCTGATTTAATTGATGTACAGTATGAATCTTGTGGGATTTATTATAAATTCATTTAACTAAATCATGTCGTTGCGTTCCTCCGGATGCTCATCCTCCTACCTACCTATCCTCCATCGCCTTTCCTTCCTGCGTATTTTTTGCGCGACCGTGCCGGTCAATTGTATTCTAATATTTTCTTATCGTTCGTTATCATATGGTAGACCGCTGTCTCGATGTATACACTGTTCATCAAATATTAGCTGATGACATCATAAATTATATCGCTCGCGGTTCACGCCTATCGATATTCGATATCAGTTTTTATCCCGCTAGATACACATTCACGGCGAGAGTATCTTGATACTTTTCGCTTAAATATGTCGCGACATGGATATGGAACATATAAATGCCATGTGTGAGCCACGTTGGCACAATAAGCGCAAGACACGAAAGAGGGAGGTAGAAAGAGAGAGAGAGGGAGAGAGAGAGAGAGAGAGAGAGAGAGAGAGAGAGAGGGAGAGAGGGAGAGGGAGAGAGAGAGAGAGAGAGAGAGAGAGAGAATATAAAACAATTATTTCGATGTTGCTAGAAAAGCGGCGCTCTATTGTTGTCCCGTTATTTCGTTGCGCGTTGCGATCAGCGATGTAATATTGTTCCCCGCGCCTAAATATCTGTTGATTTTCAACGATCCAGATCCAGAGCGTCGAAAACAATGGAATCGCGGGTATAAATAATGCACGAGTGTAAAGAAGAGGAGTGCCGCCACGTACGGAATGCTCGCGCTAAATATTAAATAAAATATCGCGTGACAAAAGCGCACATTCACCGCTAATTCGCCGGCAGATCGAGCGGCGCAGGAGCGGCCGCGGGGTGAGGGGGCGCGCGAGCGGAGGGAGCGCCGCTTTGCGGATTATTATATTTGTTTATACATAACCGACGTATACGGTTAATGTGATAACTCAATTATTGCCCGCTCGTGATATTTACCTCATTGCCGGGCGGAAAACACATAACTACACGGTAACGCTGATACACTCGCAAGCGCGGTCGCGGTGTTTGCGATCGAACGACGACGAGAGTCCGATCGAATGTGAATGCTGCCAGTCACGTTAATTTCCCTCTCGTCGCGTTAATGCCCTCGCGCTTCCTCCGATCTTCCTCGAGGGAGGGAAAAAAGCCCCCCCCCCCCACCCCGCTTCTGTCGAGCGTGGTCTTTCAACGTCGCATTTTCTCGCGAACGGCTGGACAGCGACGACATTCCCGTGAGCGAACTCGCGTGCGCTCTTGGAAATTGGCGGCATCGCTGGGGAAAGCGTATCGCGAAATTAGCCCGGTGGATGAGTTTAACCAAACCTAACCTAACCCAGCCGGTGGTCTCGATGGATGATGCATAGAGTATAAGGCGGGCTTCAAAAGCCGCCGGTATTTTCTCTTTTATCTCATATAAGTATCTCGTTGAATAGTTGAAGTTTTCGCGGAATGAAACGATAACAATTCGCAAATGCAGTTGTTCACTGACCGTAATGCCGCTCTGACGACTCAGCGTGGAAATTGCAGTTCTCAAAGAGCCCGCGAAAGCAGAGTATTCCGCGCTGCGGAAGGGACCGCATCGCCTTGCGTATATCCCTTTTTTATAGCCCTCCCTCCCTCCCTCCCTGCCTCTCTCTCGCTCTCTCTCTCTCTCTCTCTCTCTCTCTCTCTCTCTCTCTCTCTCTCTCTTTCTCTCGTTCCTTCTCGGCCGTTTGAAAGTTTCCGGACGTTTTTGCGTCGGACGCGTCAGTGAACGATGCGCTGTGCGAGACGAGATACGAGCGGAGAAGAACGCGCGAAAGGAGCCGGAGAGTGATTAGTTTCAAAGTGACAACGCGGAGAAGGCGACGAATGAGCAATTTCCACGTCGCCGTATCCTAATCGAGAGGGTCGAAGAAGTGTACAACGCTCGTTTAACGAGTCGCGTTACGATGGGGGATGGAGTAATCTCGCGAGCGAAGACCGTCACACCGTCGTCGCGACGACGCGAGGAGCCGCCTCTTCGTCGCGCAGATCATCCTTCGGGTCGGAGATCGTACTCGGCCGCTGAATGGATGGTGAGGGAAGGATGGATTAATAAACGAGAAAAAACGAGAGAGAGAGAGAGAGAGCGACTTTACGAGTCGAGTTTTATTCTCGGCTTTATGTGGTCCACGAGGCCAGGGGCGGCTGCTGTCTGGCAATCGATGGCGCGGCAACCGATGTGAGTCTCTGTGTGTATGTGTGTGTGAGAAAGAATGAGAGAGAGAGAGAGAGAGAGAGAGAGAGAGAGAGAGAGAGAAAGAGAGGCACACGGACATAACCGGGCGGAACGCGGTACGTAACGTAGTGCTATAACGCGCGAGTAGCCGCACACGAATGCGGGGGCAACTCGGTTGCCTGGCGACGGGAAAACCGGAGCGGCGTCACGTCTCGCGTCGGGGATCCCACGAAGGATGAGAGGATCGCCGTGCCGTAGTCTGGGCGACCCTGCGCCTTCCGTCGCGGTCTGTCGCGCGAGGGTCGCGCGCGCCGGGAGAACGCGAGGAGGATTCATCCCCGCGAGAGAACTCGCGGTCGCGGAGTGCCGCTCGCGAGCGCGACCGTCGTCGTCACGTCGCCCGTCGTCGCGCTCGAACCGCCGTTCACCGCCAGGATCGCCCGTCGCTCGTCGCTCCTCCACCACCACCACCACCACCACCACCGCCACCACCACCATCACCGGGAGGTGGTGCTTCGGCCCGAGGCCTCGCGGAGTGCTCTCTACCTCGTGCGCGAATTCCGCTCTTACGTAAGCGGGCCTCCGGAATAAGCCGGCGGGTCGAGCCGTTCGACGTTGGCGCGGTGTCTGTAGGTCAATTGGCACGGTTTCGACGCGGCCGTTCAAATTTCCACGTCCTCGTCCTCGACGTCCTTCCCGGCAGGCCGAGGCCCCGACGAGATTACTCAGCGGATCACCGAAGCGACTTTGCCGAGCGCCATTTCGACGTTTTCTTTCTCTTTGTCTCTGCTTCTCTGCCCCCCCTCTCTCTCTCTCTCTCTCTTTCTCTCTCCTTTTCTCTCTGTCTATCTATCTCTCGCTTCCTCTGCAGCGCGCGCGAGGTCAAATCACCTACCCGTCGCGCTGCCGCGCACGCGACGAGATGCGAAAGCACCCTCGCGAGCTCGGCTGACTCCGGCAACTTTAACGCGAGCGCATTAACGCGGATAATGTATTCCGCCTTCGATCCGCCGGGACGAATCGTTATCCGCTGTCTACGATAGGAGAGAAGCCGGCGTTACCGCGTACGTGCGTACGTGCGTACGTGCGTAACGTGCTCACGCGCGGCAGATTCGCAGCTACCGGGCGGAGTACTTTCCCTCCGCGCACTTTGACCTGACCGCGACGTTAGGAGGCCCCCGGCTCCGGCTGATTCGTCGGCGCGCGCTCCCGCCGAGGGGAATTTCACGAGCCGCGCGAGCTAGGCGTTTCCCCGAAACGGCGCGATAAATCGCGCGACAAGTCCCGCGACGGATGCCGATGAACAACACGTCGATCAGCGGCCACAGCGCAAGATCTCTTGGCGGCGGACCAGAGCGCAGCATTCGCGAGCCGTCGTCGTCGTGGAAATTGCCGAGGTCGACTCGACTCCAGTTGGACCAGTGCCCAGGATTCCGCCATGGAGTCGCTTCTGGAGGAGAGTAAGTCTCGGGAATGCATACCGCTCGCATCTACCTGCACTTGCGAACTCCTCCTCCTCCTCCTCCTCCTCCTCCTCCTCCGCCTCCTCCGCCTCGTCATCCGTCTCCCTCGACTCGCGGGACGAAGCGAGCAACTTGGCGACGCTGAGAAACTGCCGCGCGTAGAGAAGCTCCTTCCCGAAGCTGGAGAACGGCGCATGCACGATTCGCCGATTTCCGCCGTGCGGGAAAGCTCTCGCTCCCAGAAGACTCTCCGGTAATCTTCCCGCGATCCTCCTCCTCGCAGCGCTCCCTGCGTATCGAAAGAGGATCTGAATTTTTTACGAGCTGTTCATCAATCAAGATATCGCCGCTCTGTCGATTCTGTATATTCTATTCCCCGAGGCACGAGGCCGTGCCGGGGAATTAGAGCACGTCGATTGAACTTGACGTAGCCTCGCGGAGGAAGTGAATCTTCATTTCGCGAAAAAGCCGATCCAGTTGTCGAGGAAGATCGTAGACACACACACACACACACACACACACACACACACACGCAGCGGCTGCGACCCCGGCTGCGACGTTCCGAGCGATCGAAACCGAAGCGAGCCGGCAGGTCGCGTGCTCGCTCTCGTGCGTCCTCCTCGTTGCATTTACGCGGCCATTCTCGGAGCTGTCGCATGCGCCGCGCGGAACTAGGTGAACGTCATCGGCGAGTCGTGTGCTCCCGATAAAACGTTCGCTCTCGTTTCGCAGCGTCGGTTGTCGCCGGCATCGTCGTCCTCGCACCTGGCGCAGGTAATGTGCCGGCGCCGCTCGGGAACAATGTCGTGTGTCGCGATGAAAAAATATCGGGAGCGCACGAGAGAAAGGGAGAGAGAGAGAGAGAGAGAGAGAGAGAGAGAGAGAGAGGGAGAGAGAGAGAGGGAGAGAGGGAGCTAGAGAGAGAAAGAGGAAGAGACATTTCTATCGTTTGATAACGGATGGCACCACACGTTCGCCAACCGATCGTCGCGAGCCGCCAGCGAGAAGATAATCGCGCGAGCGACAATTGAGCGGAGGAAAACGCGCGCGTGCGACGACGACGACGACGACGACGACGACGACGCACCGTCGCGTTCGTCCTAGTCCTCACGCGCGTTTCGGTCGATACGATACGCCGTTTGATTAATCGCGATAATGTCCCCCCTGTCCTCGTCCTCGCCCATCGCTGTCGCCTACGACTGCCAGTCGAACGGATCGGCGGAGGAGAATAGCGAGCGGCCGGAAAAATAAACCGCCGCGCCGGCCGAATCGCCGTTCTCTCTCGGCCGTTCAGATAACTCCGCGAGCTGGTCGCGCGAGAGAGAGCTCTCGTGAATATTCATCGGCCGATCATCTTCGGCCGCGAGCAGCAAACGCGCCCGTGAAATTATTATCATCGAGCACGCTCGCGCGCGCGCGCGCGCGCGCGAGTCTTGTCAACATCGCCCGCATGAATAAGTTATGGTCAATTATTGTGCATACGGGACATATGCACGTCGGGCTAATAAAGCGCGCTGCATTCGGAGCTGCATTTTGCATGAGTATGTAAAGTGTCTAGTATGAAATACAAACGCGCCCGATCGCGAGCATTTCCCCTCGCCGGCTTTCTCGTTTCGCTCGCGCCCGATACACTTTTCTCCGTTCTGCGCGAGAAACGCAGCGACGCGCCAACGATACGCCGTAAACGCCGTAAACGTCGTGCCGTGCCGTGCCGTGCCGTTGCACCGGCGAGAGATCTCATCGACGAGAGAAAACGCGCCCGCCTCCAATCCGCGTCGCGATCTCATCTGATTTTTCACGTCGCGCGCGCGCACGCGCCGTTTCCGCGAAAGCCATCGACTGCCAGCCGCGGAATTATCCGGCGCGCCCACGCGTCGTCGCAGGGAGTCAATAATTTGGCATATCGATACCGCGCATCGAGCGACTTACCGCGGACATGGTCATGCTATCGTGGGATTTGCGGGCGTTTCAGCGAGACGACGACTGTATGAAACGCGCGTTTCACGTCAGGCAAGCTCGGCGACGCGCCGTCAAGCGACTCGCCGCGTGCCGGCACGGCGAAATAGCAACGCGGGAGGTCGGAGGTCGCTCGACTCCACGACGACGACGATGACGACGACGACGACGACGACGACGACGATGACGGTGATGAGAATCAAATTGCGCGGCGTACGCGCGCAAACCACGCTCCGAAATAAAAGATACATCCGCGCGAAATTACGTGGAAACTCCGGTCGGTTTTCGCTGCTCGTCGCCGCGAAATCCGGGGCTCCGGATTCCGCGCGTAACTCGATATACTCGTCGCCACGTGGATTCGCCGGGACGGAATCGGGATCATGATTTAAGCGCGTGTGGAGCGCGTTTCATTCTCACGCGGAATTCTCCCCCGCACCGGCTCGTCATTCTCGGTTTCACATCCCGACCGCGTCCCAACTTCTCCCGCTGAGTCTCTTCTTTTCCTGCACGTCTCCTCGTCATGTTGTCTTGTTCTTTTTGTTCTACTCTCGTTTCTCTCCCTCTGTTTCTCTCTTTCTCTCTCTCTCTCTCTCTCTCTCTCTCTCTCTCTCTTTCGTGACAACCATATGCATAACTCGCAGACACGTTTATTCTTCGGTAATTTTGTTTCTCCTTATTTTCTGCATCTTACTTTGTCTTTCTATATTTTCTGCATTTCTTTATTTCTAAGGCAAGAACCTCAAGATTATGTTTGTAACTACTGTACAATCTCTATGGGTTTTCAATCCCGGAGTGAAAACAAATAACTCTAACTCTAACTCTAACTCTCTCTCTCTCTCTCTCACATATTTCCTTTTCATTTTCATTCTTACTTCTTTAACACACATTCCTACTTCTTGGACCTTTGGAGGTCATCCTGAGGCTGATGAAGAAGGCCTCTCCCCTCCAAATCTCTTCGCTCGACTATCGATCGATCTATCTCGAGTATCGCAGCAAATTATGGTTCGTCCAAAGCGTCCACGCGACGTATCCGTCGGGCGCGGATCCGGCGGTCGCGTAATTATGCCTCTTCATTATCACCGTCCTCTCGGCACCGCGGAAGCGCGTATATTTCGCGCGGCTATAATTGAATGGCTTGATGCGTCACGCGGTAGACATGCACGAGTTTCGGTGCCGGTGGTTTGTGGAGTCGCGCTAACCCGAGGGCAACGCGGCGCGGGCGGGCTCTCCCCTTAATTTAGCGCGGCCTTAAATTTTTCGCGGACGTTATCTGTGTTGAATTATCTCGCAGCCGTGTACGGACCGACACTATATCAGCCCCGCGTGCCACCGGCTCCTGAGGACGTTTTCGGGCTGCTCCGCGCGGCGAGTCGTTATACGCGCTCAGCTACTTGGCCAAATTAGAGCCTGCGGACGCTCGGCGTGTCGCGGCTCGCGAGGTCAGCCAGGTTCGTGTCCTCCATACGCCGCGTTTAGCGCTTAGACATGTTTTGTAACGGTGCTTCGCG
Organism: Harpegnathos saltator; assembly: GCF_003227715.2. Classification (NCBI taxonomy): domain Eukaryota; kingdom Metazoa; phylum Arthropoda; class Insecta; order Hymenoptera; family Formicidae; genus Harpegnathos; species Harpegnathos saltator. Next base: position 1,266,285 of record NW_020229906.1, read on the forward strand.
GCACTGTTTTCGCGACGGTCGCCGAAGCGTACAGTCGTGGACAGAAAGGCTGTCGGGTCTTTTATAGTGAGTTTCGGAACGTATTCCGTCTTGACGAGAATGAGAGTTTCCGCTCTCACGCTCTGACACGCCTGCGCAGTCATCGATTGAAGAATAGAGAAATCACATATTAACAAAGATTAAAAATTTCTTACCATACTTTGCTTATATTCTTCTTATTTCCCGTCATATTCGCGACAATATTGAAGAGGCCCGAGCCTCTTTTTAAGTGTCAAATTTATTGTTGATATATTTTCTTAAATGACATATTTTCTCTATTCTTCAATCGATGACCTGCGCAGGCGTGTCAGAGCAGAAGCTTTCATTCTCGTCAAGACAGAATACGAATTCCGAAACTCACTATAAAAAACCTGACAACCTTTCTGACCACGACTGTACAAGTTTCATGAGTCTCGCGGCCTCGCGAGTAGGGACGCAACGCATAAGTCGATAAAATCGACATATCGATATGAATTTTATTGATTTTCGTATTTTTCAGTTATAGCTCTGGGGGTCTATTACGGTTCTACGACCGAGATGAAAATGACAAGAGTGAGTGAATTCACTAGAATATATATCATGTGATCGCTCGATGTCTAGTAAATTCGCTCACTTTTATAATTTCCACCTCAATCGTTGAACCGTAATAGATCTCCCGCTCCATGTATGTAGTGATCTCCGGCAAATGTGACGGCGGTTTATTATATACTTTCTAATAAGAATACGACAATAAATTATATGAAGATAAAAAAATTTTTTAAAGATCTTTTCACATTTCTCGTGCATACTCTTTATATGCATACCCCTGTATGTATATATTTTTTTATATAAACATCGATATTTTTCAAAATTATCGCTAATATCGTTATCGATATTTTGAGAAATCGTTGCATCCCTACTCGCGAGTATTTCCGCGAGGCCAGCCTCGGCTTCACGCGTTCACACCGCACGCGAAGACGTGCGTCTTTCTGTTGATTCCGAGTTGGGCGAATAATCATCGATCGGGACGCGAGTGAGTTCAGGTTGAGGCTCGACGAGAGCTGACGGCGTGGGTCGTGTGAGCGCGCGACGCTCATACGGCGGGATCAAAACGCAGTATCGAGCGGTGGTCTCGCGCGCGCGTGGACGAAAATGTAGAAGCGCATCTAAGATTAAAACAACGATATGTTTGGGGACGTGAGCGAGTACACGAATAGCAGCCGTTCTCTCGAGGGCTTAGACATCGGACGGACGGGCGAACGGAGGTGTTCTCCAGCTTTGTCGGGAAGGAGTTAGCTGCGAGAGTTCGTCAAGAACAATTTCCGCCGTCGCTCGCGACGGACGTCGTGGAATTTAACTTAGCGTCTCGGAAGTAAATATTTAGGCGAGTCCGAGAGCGCGCGAGAGCTCTTCAGCGATGCAGTTGTGTCCTTGAATCATTGAGAAACGGAGAAGCCCCGGCCCGGGAAGACACGGAGTTGCTCTTCCCGTGTCTTTCTCGTGGGAGATTATAGCGTTGCGTCTCGAGGCACTGCGCTCATTATCGGCTTCCTCGAATGACGCGACGGCGGCTTCCGTCGACCGTTTGTCCGCGGCTTATCGATGTCTCATTCTTACGACGGTGACCAAACCAATCGTTGCAACACGCGTTGCGAGCATCGGTGAGTAATTGCATGTGAATTGCATGGATATCGCCCGAATATTTGGTCGATCTTTCAGAAATCTCCGAAAATTTTAGAAAATCTCGTTATGTGCATGTCACATTTTTCCCGCTGATAAGTTCGTGAAACCGCTTTCGCGAGAGTCCAACAAAATCGCACACAACTGCAATCCATAAACGCGACGTCTTCCCTGCGTAACGCAGGTGCAACCGGAAACATTAATCAGAACGTGATTTTCCATACACACATTATAAAAAAAAACCACCTCGAAAATTGCAGAGACGCGCAGAGACGCGCTCCGTCGGTCGGACATGACAACGAGAGGCGCGCCGCGGGGCGGCTTTTTTCGAGCGCAAACACGGCAAACGATGGCAATCTATTTTGCAGAGAACGAATATCCTTCGTAATTGCAGTCGATTGGAGAGATAGTAATAAATGACGCGCTTCGATGATAGAAGATAATGTTGTTATTCGGACATAGTTACCGCCGCGCTGCGCTCTCTCGCAATCGCTGTTGCGGACGCTATTGCCGACAACTGCACGGCGAACGCAATTGCGCTCTCTCTACCCCCCCTCTCCCTCTCTCTCTCTCTCTCTCCTTCTCTCTCTCCCTCTCTCTCCCCCTATACGCGCTATGTGATGCGAGCAATTACCGGCATCATTACCAATATGCGGATTACGCGGAACACGCGAATGCGCGCGCGAGGCGTGACCGCGCGGCGGAATCGAGGCTAGTCGCGCGGCTGTTTTATTCAGCGTTCATATCACACGTACGGGCAAACTTACACAAACGTAACGTACCTACGTCCGAGTTATCCACGTAAAGACCGTATCACACTAGCGACTCGCGACTACGGCTGCGATTGCGATTGCGATTCTTCCTCGACCGATCAGAAAGCCGTCGAAACGACAGTCGTGAGTCGCAGCCGCGAGTCGCTGCTTTCTGATTGGTCGCGGAAGAATCGCAATCGCAATCCAGCCGCAGCCGTAAAGACCGTATCACACTAGCGACTCGCGCTGCGGCTGCGGGCTGCGGGCCGTCGAAAATCTGGCGAGCCGTCGCCTTTCGCGGTCGCCCCCCCCCGCCGATCCCTGCGATCCCTCGCCGATTCTTCCTCGACCGATCAGAAGCCGTCGAAACGACAGTCGTGAGTCGCAGCCGCGAGTCGCTGCTTTCTGATTGGTCGCGGAAGAATCGCAATCGCAATCCAGCCGCAGCCGTAAAGACCGTATCACACTAGCGACTCGCGGCTGCGGCTGCGATTGCGATTCTTCCTCGACCGATCAGAAAGCCGTCGAAACGACAGTCGTGAGTCGCAGCCGCGAGTCGCTGCTTTCTGATTGGTCGCGGAAGAATCGCAATCGCAATCGCCGCAGCCGTAAGACCGTATCACACTAGGACTCGCGGCTGCGGCGATGCGATTCCCCCCGCCCCACACGTCGCCCGCAGTCCGCCTGATGTCCGGAATCGCTCCCCGCCGCACCAGACCGTATCACACTAGCGACTCGCGGCTGCGGCTGCGATTGCGATTCTTCCTCGACCGATCAGAAAGCCGTCGAAACGACAGTCGTGAGTCGCAGCCGCGAGTCGCTGCTTTCTGATTGGTCGCGGAAGAATCGCAATCGCAATCCCAGCCGCAGCCGTAAAGACCGTATCACACTAGCGACTCGCGGCTGCGGCTGCGATTGCGATTCTTCCTCGACCGATCAGAAAGCCGTCAAACGACAGTCGTGAGTCGCAGCCGCGAGTCGCTGCTTTCTGATTGGTCGCGGAAGAATCGCAATCGCAATCGCAGCCGCAGCCGTAAAGACCGTATCACACCAGCGACTCGCGACTGCGCCTGCGACTGCGATTGCGATTGCGATTCTTCCTCGACCGATCAGAAAGCCGTCGAAACGACAGTCGTGAGTCGCTGCTTTCTGATTGGTCGCGGAAGAATCGCAATCGTAATCGCAGCCGCAGCCGCAGTCGCGAGTCGCCAGTGTGATACGGTCTTAACGCATCGCCCCGCGACGCGTCGCGTGCGTGCTCGGGCACGCGCGCCGCGCGCGCGCGTCGTATGAAAAATTCACGGTGCAACGACCCGCTATTTTTCAACGGGCCGACCGGCGCGCCTATCGCCTAACGGGAGAGGACGCGAAACGGTGAATCGTAAGATAACAAGGCGCGACGTGTTCGCGGGAGGAGGGAGCGCGAGCGGGGGAGCCGGTGGAAATTCAGCGTAGCCGGCTCGGCTACGCGACGTACGGTACGTGTCTGCGACGGCAGTGTCCGTCTCTCATTGTTGCGGCCGGTCGTCGCGGCTCGACGGCACCGACGGCGGCGACGGCGGCGTCGGTGGTTCTTCGCTTTTCTCGCGAGCCCGAGCGCGACTCGCGGAGATTCCTCTCCGCGCGATCCGAGCCGGCGCGACGGCGAGCTTTCGCCGCCGCGCGAGGGAACCGGTTTTTCGATAGCCGCAGCCGCGAGAGATCGTGATAGCGCGGCGCGTAATTACGCGAGCTTCCGAGTGCTCTCAAGTATTCAGAGCTATTCGGCCGGCGTGTCCCTTTTTGCGCGGACAATTCCGCGCGTATTGGCACGCACGCTCAAAGGTGCGCGCGTGCGTTGGCGGACCGCGCTCGCGCTCGCGACTACCGTTATGTGTTATTAGCGCGCAAAGCACTCCGGGCCGCGGAGTGCTTTGCTGAAACGCAGTCGATAGTGCCGGTTCAAGCGATATTAGACGCGAGAGAAACGAGCCCCGTCCGCGGGGATTCCTCGTGCGTTTCGCGCTGCAGCGGCTTGCAGCGGTTTGCAGCTCGCTCGCAGAAGAGAGGAGGAAAGAGAGGGAGCAAAACAAAAAAGAGAGCGAAAGAAAAGAGAGAATTAGCGGGCATTCGCACGCTTGTGAACGAGAGAGTTACCGGCATCGCCGGTACGCATCGCGACGCGATATCAAAACGCTTTGTAAATAAAGCGAGCGGACAATCCAGGCGAAATATGCCGCCGCCGGCGGCTTTTCGTTCTTTGCATACGTAAATTGCGTGAGTAAAACGCGGGATTTCATACGCGTAATTTATTCGCCGCGTACGAACGACACGCATGCAAATCGAAACGGCCGTTTAACACATTCGACATGTTTAATGCGCGTGTTATTATGACGAGTATGCGATGTAGCGCTCGCGTTCGCCGCGACTGAAATTTTTAATGGCTGCTCTTCAGAGAGAGAGAGAGAGAGAGAGAGAGAGAGAGAGAGAGAGAGAGAGAGCGACACACGCGCCACGCTTCCTCTGGAATTGATTTTTTTCCCTAGCTGCGGAAAAATTCGACGCGGTGCGCGAACGCGCGAATCTATGGGAGTGCCGTGCGAGTCGGCATGCTTGACTAGGGATGCCGATTTTTTTTCCATACAGATCGATTTAAAGATCGATTCGAATCACGAAGAAAAAAATCGATCTTTAAAAAATCGGTTTGTAAGGAATCGATCGGAATCGGTATGCATGTAAAGTGAACCGCTCATTAAAGTATACTATCTGTCAAATTTCTACACTCTAAAGTAGACCTCGTGTAATTCATATAAAGTTTAATATGAATTAAAGAAATCAAACAGATGGTACTCGTTTGGTTGTGTTGTGTGTGGCCACAACAAGATAGACACAAAAAGACCTTTGAATCTTTATGCTATTTAATTAGTTTGATTAAACATCAATCAAGAGTTTTTGATCGTTATTAAATAAGAAATCACGTTTACTATTATATGCATATACATATGTATATAATATATACTATTATATGAAGTGGCTGTGATTGGTTCGCGCGTTCCGTTCCGCTGAAAATTTTCGCCCGTGGGAGATCGGCCTAAAGGCAACGTAATGTGTATCGTGCAGCCATTAAATGAGTTCAAATATAACGACTAAAAAGAAAAAAAAAAAAACTGTATTACTAGTAGAAGTTGAAAAAGTCGTGTTGGCGATTTTCAGAATTTACAGATCGACCCTTGAATCGATTCAGTTCCAGAGAATCGATTTGAAATCGATCTTTTAGGCTTTTAGGCTTAGGATTAATAGATCTTCGATTAAATCGATTTAAAATCGGCATCCCTACACTTGACGCAGTCTTGAAATGTTCAACGGCGGATACACTCGCGCCGGCCAGAAGTCCCGAGTAGAATTTCCATTCAGATGAAGTTCACTGGAAATTAACGGAAAAATAAACTGCTAACTATTCGCGTTCCCGCGCTTGAACCTGAGAATACCTCGCCTCGCTCTTGCCGACGCGGTAAATAGCTTTGTAATTATGAGCTTCTCTCTTATTTTTGCCGAGCTTTCAGCGGCGAAAGCTACTGATTACCGCGCGCGTGCGCGCGCGGAAACCTGTCATTGAAAGCTCGTAAAAAGAAACGACTGCGCCGACCCGTAGACCACTGCGCGATGTCCCGTTGGCTAACTGAGAGCGTAATTATATCGCATCGTCGGATAACGGGGAAGAAACGGGGATTTCCGCGAATTTTGCCAATTGGACCCGATCGCCTTACGGCGACGACGGCGCCAAGATTGCACCGCGGTGCAAGTAATTAATTGATCGCACGCGTGACGTGTTCTCATCCGCGCGCGAGATTGATAAGGCGCGGCGCGCCGGCCGAAATTGCCTCGGACGAGTTGCTTAATAAAGTTAGCGCGCTGCGATTAGCGCGCGTACTAGTTAGATAGTTAACGCGCGAGGACCTTGATGGACAACAAGGTCTCAACTTGGGCGTCGCGAGCATTACGCTCTCGGCCGCCGAAGACACCGTAGAAAATGACGCGGAGGTCGGTAGGAATAGACGTAGAGTCTGCGGAAAGAGGGGATCAAGCAGGTAGGCAGAGAGTGAGAGAGGAAGAGAGAGACAGAGACAGAGACAGAGACAGAGACAGAGAGAGAGAGACGCGAAATCGCGAGAAGAGACCGCTGGAAACGAATGATTTCGCAGAGAGTGCGTGCGTGACGGTCGACGTGGTAGAGAAAGAGAGAAAGAGAAGGAAAGAAAGAGAGAGAGAGAGAGAGAGAGAGAGAGAGAGAGAGAGAGAGAGAAAGAGAGCGACGAAGAGACAACGAACAAAGGACAGAGAGCACTGAGAAGAAGAGAGAGGGGGAGACAAAGAGAGAGAGAGAGAGAGAGAGAGAGAGAGAGAGAGAGAGAGAGAGAGAGAGAGAGAGGAGCGATAGAGAGCGAGAAGTAGGAGGTCAGCGCAGCGTGAGAGAGCGAGAAAGAGAGGAAGAAAGAGAGAAAGAAAGAGAGAGAGAGAGAGAGAGAGAGAGAGAAGAGCGGAGGAGCGGACAGGAGAACGGAGATGGAGAGCACGAGTGCACAGAGTATCGTTAACAGGCACAAGAGAGGCCACGTTCTCTCCAGGCCTGCCTATAATCACACAAGTCGGCCTCTCGTTAGTGTCGCGGTCGAGCTCGCTCGCGAGTGACCGCACTCGTCAAACGTTGTTCGTGGCGAGTGAGCCGCCGCGGGTCGCGGCGGAGTTCTCGCGACCTCGCGACTTCCGCGTCGCCTCAAAAGATACAAATAGAGAGAGAGAGAGAGAGAGAGAGAGAGAGAGAGAGAGGGAGAGAAAGAGAGAGAGAGAGAGAGAGAGAGAGAGAGAGAGAGAGAGAGAGAGAGAGAGAGAGAGAGAGAGAGAGAGAGAGAGAGGTGCAGGAAAGGCACGAGCTCGATGTCTTATGAGCGCGATACGTGTTTCCGTTTCTTTGTCATTCCTCTCGGACAAAGTTTTCTCTTCAGTGCCTCCTCGGTGTGACCAAGTGCGGCTTGCTGGATCGCCGGAGCGCGCACGAGACTGAGACTTGACTCCGATCCGAAAGGTACGTTCGCAAACTGAAGCGTCGAGGAGAGAGAGAGAGCGCAGCAGAGTCGCGCCTCTCGGCGTCCCTCGGCAGTCCCGCAATATTAGAGCGACTAGAATAGTCGCAGGCTCTGATGTCGGTCGCGTTTTCCTCGAGATCGCGCTCGGCGAGACGGCTTCTCTGATCTCGCCGAGGCCTTGGCCGGAGGAGGCCGAGGAGGAGACCGCGAGAGACCTGTTCTCGCTCTCTCTCTCTCTCTCTCTCTCTCTCTCTCTCTCTCTCTCTCTCTCTCTCTCTCTCTCTCTCTCTCTCTCTCTCTCTCTCTCTTTCTGCCATTCTCTCTGCCGACGCCGCTGCCGTCGTTCGTCGCTGCAGCGGTCTCTTCTTCTCGTTCTCCATCTAATCTAATCGGAAGAGACGCTTCTTATTCTTAACTCAGTTGACTCAGCCTCCCACCCCCTCTCAGCCCCGCCGCGATAAGACGTGACACGGCTTTCGCTCGGCTGATATCGGCCTCGCAGCAGGAAGTCTCGCCGACAGCGCGCCTGTCGGAATCATCGCAGGCCGCCTAGTCTGCTCCTTTCTTCCCCGTTCTGCTCGGCACCTCGAACTACGCCCACAGGTGTGTCACGATCGTTAGCGCAAATCGCGACACGGTTTACGGCCCGGCCGCCGCTGCGCCGCGCCGCGCCGCGCCGCGCGTTGCACATCGCGACGGTAAGAGCTCGCTTTGCGAGTGTGCGTGTCCCGCGGTTCCAGTATTCTGCACACGGCCGTCGTTCCCGAAGGTCCCTCCGAAGGTAACCGGCGGTTATTTCCCACTTGTCGATTGTCCGTATGTGGGCTAATGCGCGTGTGCGTGCGTGCGAGCGCGCGGGTGTCGATTTGAAAATATTTGGCGTCCGTGCGCCGCGCGAGTTTGTCCGTCCGGTGCGCGGCCTCGAGGAAGCTTGTTCAACCATTTAATGCGTGAAAATACGACTTGTGTTTGTCCATATTTACCGACGTCGCAAGGAGAGTATTTTGCTAACCGCGGTGCGCTCTCTCTCTCTCTCTCTCTCTCTCTCTCTCTCTCTCTGTCCGCCGCTTTTAATATTGACGATCGCTCAATATTTGTCCGCGACTGCTCGGTAATTTATTGGAACAATAAACTCAATACCTGGCTGAATAATAATAATGATAATAATAATATCGACGGCAGCCTCGTTCCCGATGAACCGCCGGCTCCTCTTCCCTTTCGCCTCCAGACGAGAATTCGTGCCGGTGGGATAACCGGAGGACGTATCCGCGCTCATAGCAGGTGCGCTCGCAAGTGCGTGTGCGTGTATGTGTGTGTGTGTGTGCGCGCGCGCGCGCGTGTGCACGCTCGCTCGCGCGAGTCCTTGGATGCAGCCGAGCGATGTACGGCTGCGCGATGACAAATGGATTGCGACGTATTCGCTGGAGGAAAGAAAGAAACTAGCGCTGCGAGAACGCCGGATGGCTCGCTCGTCTCAATAATAGCGTCCCGGACGTCACGCTGTCGGCTGCGACTGATGCACCTTGGCCGGCGGACGCGAGGAGCGAAGCGGAAAATCGATCGTCGTCGATGACGAGGCGAAGCCGAGGAAGCATGCGATCGCCGTCGGACGAGCCGTGTCCATCGTTGATTGCGCCGAGAGAGCGGTTAATTAGCCCGGCTGCGCGCGCGCACTCGACGCACTCGACGCACGCTTCGACTTTGTTCACGCGGGCGCGGCATAATCGCATGCAAAATCGCTAACTCGCGTCGGCCGATCGATTACGTATGTATATTAACGTACGCCAGGTTAATGCCGCGTTACGCATGCAAACGTTCTCGTAACTCGGCATCGCCGACGCTCGCGCGGTTTCGCTCGTTACCTCGCTCGGCGGCTTCGGATCGGCCGCTCTGACGGCCATGTGTGAATCGCCACGGACCGAGGAACTGGGAACGCCGATTTTCGAAATCGGTTTAATCGAGGATCGATTAATCGGAGCCTGAAAGATCGACCTCAAGTCGATTTTCTGGAACTGAATCGAACCAAGGATCGATCTGTAAATCCTGAAAATCTTCGATATGATTTTTTCAGTTTCCACTAGTAATATATATATTTTTTAATTCTTTTTGGTTGTAACGTGTGAACTCACTTAATGGTTGCAAACGATGCACATTACGTTGCCTTTAGGCCGACCCCCCACGGGCGAAAATTTTCAGCGGAACGGAACGCGCGAACCAATCACAGCCACTTCGTATAATAGTATATATTATATACATATGTATATGCATATAATAGTAAACGTGATTTCTTATTTAATAACGTTTAAGAATCCCTGATTGATGTTCAATCAAACCAATTAAATCCTTAGCATAAAGATTTAAAGGTCTTTTTGTGTCTATCTTGTTGTGGCCACACACAGCACAACCAAACGAGTACCATCTGTTTAATTCCTTTAATTCATATTAAACTTTATATGAATTACACGAGGTCTACTTTGGAGTGTAGAAATTTGACAGATAGTATACTTTAATGAGCGGCTCACTTTACATGCATACCGATTCTGATCGATTTTCTGAAATCGATTTTTTAAATACCGACTTTTCTCTTCGTGATTCGAATCGATCTTTAAATCGGTCTGTTTGAAAAACAAATCGGCATCCCTACGAGAAACCCGCCATTCCCGCGGGGCTCAACGAATCGCCGGCTTCCCCCTCCCGAAGACAAAGAATCCACGTAGGAAATCGCCACCTCTACCGCGGAATTTGTACCTCTCACATGGCGCGGTTGTTTCTTTGTCATCGCGCAACTACCGTCTCGCGCCTCACGTCGCTCTCGTTAACGGAACGCCCGCTAATTACTTAATCCTGCGGATAATCAACCCTCGCGCTGCCTCGACGACGTCTCTGACGCTCTCTCTCTCTCTCTCTCTCTCTCTCTCATCAGTCGAGACTGCATATCGTATTAAAACACGTCACGCGGTCGTTTCCGCAATTTGTTGACTTTTCGAGCCACTTCACTGGCATTTCTGACGGTTGATAAAGTTACGCTCCGCGTGACTCTCGCGAGCGGCTCATTTATGTGGATCATATTCGCTCCACGGACAGTCGATGATGATAACAAGCGAGCGTACGACGGTTCATATTCCCGGGGTGCCGGTCGAACGAACGAACGATGTGGGACGTTGCGAAATAAAAAGGAGGAAAACACCTGCGTTACATCGCCGCGGTATACGCGAGAGAGAGAGAGAGAGAGAGAGAGAGAGAGAGAGAGAGAGAGAGAGAGAGGGAGAGAGAGAGGGAGAGAGTTTAAGCGTCGCGTCTTTACGACGCCAGGCGAGATTGCGTTTCTTTTTACGCGCCTTCGAAAACACACGGCACCGCGCGCTAAATCGAGCAAATAACCGACGCCCGGCGCCGCCGGTGTAAGCCTATCTTCAGGCAGTTGCGTTGATAGTGCATCGATCGTATAGCCCAGAGGTTACGCGAATACGAGTGATACCGTTGTCCGGATTTACAGGCAAGCGCGCGTCCAGATACCCGTTGTATTTTCCGCTCCGGCAAAGCCGGACGTGCGAGAGAGCCGCGAGGATTAAAAGCAGGCGGTTTCGCCTTTGATTCCGACGAGGTTGCCCGCGAGAGCAGCCCGTCTGCCTACCGCCTGCGCCCGCCATCCGCTGCCAGGATCCCATGAATAATTGAAGAACGAAGAACACACACGGCGGATTATCATAATGTGCGAATGACGCGCTGGGAAATCTTCATGAAGGTAGAACGACGATATGATGCGATCTCCGTTTACGCGGCCGCGATTCTCGTGTACTATTGTTCCTCCTATCTGTCGAGGTTCGAGTTTTGAACACGAGAGAGAGAGAGAGAGAGAGAGAGAGAGAGAGAGAGAGAGAGAGAGAGAAACAGAGAGAAATTTATCGTCCCTGAGGGATGGAGGTGCGTATTTTTTGTTTAAATTTCTTTTCGAGCGTCAAATCGAGAGAGTAAAAAAGATTAAGGAAATTTTACGCGTAATTGCGGCCGAATAAATTAATCACGCAGGAGACAGCGAGAAAGAGGGAACGTTTGTTGGGGCGATATAAAATAGCGAGAATATGTGAAGTATTAAGGACGAAAAGTACGTGTGAATGTGTGGAGCAGAAGAAAGTTCTCGCGATCGGAGAACGACGCTCTTTGTTACCTTATCACATCGATACGCGTGCGAGTGATCCGATTGTTGTCTTTATTTTATCTTTCATTATCAAGCGCGTAGCTTGTAAGAATCGATGTTTCCCGTGAATCGAACGTTTCCGGTGAATCTACGAAATATCCGAAAGGAATGACTCACGAGCGACTTGACAATTGACGCGTACATCATCTATCAATTCGCGTCTATCCGTTAACGATCTCCATGTTGGATAATAGATGGCTCGTGTTACTCATCGGATGTTACGTAATTGAAGCGAGATTACACGCGGGCATTAATGACGTACGTAATTATGCACAACCAGTGCGACGCGCGGAGGCGCGAGAAGCGTCGTTAGATGGAATAAAGTGCGATTCCGCGGGCAATTGCACTCGCGAGAAGGAACTCGCGCTGCGAGTTCGCAGATTTCTCGCTCCGTCGTGCTTTCCAATCCGACGAGCTTCACTTCAAAAATTCGTCATTTGTCACGGACTTGTAAAATACTGCCCCAGAAACAACGTGCGTGAATCGTTCGCTGTTGTTCGACAAAAGATGCGCGACGGGCAGGGGCGGCGTTGTGGAATTTTTTACGCGCACCCTCGAGAAGGGGCTCCGCCGAAATTCCTGCGGTCCTCTTTCTCAGCTGTTCTCCCTTCGACGAGGGATCGGTCGCGGCAGGTGAACGCTCGCGGGTCGGCTCGCGTGGAAAACCGACCGCGTCAGTTGTCGAGCGCGATAAATTCGAGCCGCAAACAGCGGAGGGATAAAACACGGGGCGGACTTTACTCCCGGGCTTTCGACGCACGCGGAATGCTGCAGACGGAGCGGAAAAGTTCAGTCAGTCGTTAGCGGCGACTGAACGGCGATGAAAAGACGAGCAGCCGCTGCTTCTTTGTTATCGCCGTCGAAAATATCCGGTCGGGCGTCGAGGCTGCGTCGAAAATCAATTGAGATAACTAAAACGCAGAGACTTTCTACGGAAATTTTTTTTTTTTTTCTTACAACCGAGTTTCCGTTCAGTTCAACGGAAAATCGATTGCACGAGCAGAGTGCTTTCCCGTCTACAGCCACCTCGACCACGTCGACCCTTTATTCCGCGAATAATATCTCAATATTAAACATTCTCCTGTGCATGCTCCCCGGACCTTGATGGAAAATTTTCACTCAGTGTCGCGACTAATATTGCTTCACACCAGAAATCGGGCGGGGGCGAATCGAACACTTTATCCTCTCGCTATTACATTTAAATTCTCGCGCTCAGCGTCCAACGACAGTTCAGTCTCAGAGCAGCCCCTTCTCTCTGGCTGGCGTCTCTCCCTCGAAGCTTTTTACAGATCCTTGTCCGAGCAGGTCAGCAGGTATAGCTCGGCGCTCGAAGATCGAGAGGTGCTCTCTTTAGTTATCCGTGCATCGCGACTGTCGGCCGACGAGAAGTTGACGACGGCCGTATTTCTCCTCGGGAAAATTGAACATCGCTCGCTCGGCTGATTTCTCAGTCTCCCGTCGAGTCTCTCCGCATGCTTCGTTGCGATTGTCTGCCCATCATCGTCTCCTTGGTTTTCCCGGCTGTCGGTACGGCGTATGGTGGAATCTATTTCCTGCTGATTTCCCGACGACAAGCCGTGAGTCACTTGCCATCGAAGATAGCCAAACAGATTCCCTCGGGGTGGGGCGTAGACACGTAGATGGACAAAAACGTGCCTCTGAGGCTACGTGCGCTGGTCTACTCGTGTTTCGGTTTCCCGGTAACATTACGCGATCTATTCAGTTCGACCAGCGAAAGCGGGCTAACTGCTTGATCCGAGCGAGTGAACCACGGGCTCACACACGTAGAACGCGAGAGAGAGAGAGAGAGAGAGAGAGGGAGAGAGAGAGCTCCGCGAGAGCGTGAGGGGATTTGACTGGAGAGGAATATCCCGTCACTGCGGACATTCGATCTTTGTCCAGAGCTTGAATTCCTTCGGACGCTTCGTCAAACTTTTTCCAATCATTTTCCGACGGGAGTCAAGCCGGGCAAAGATCGACGACAAAGATCGTGGATAACGAAAGGAGACCTTCGATCTTGCTTTGAAACCTATCATAAAAGCGCCCAGTTTGTGTGTACAAGTTTACGGCCGGGAGAGTGAACCCTACATTCATCTGTGTTGAGACTCGTGAGTTGCTCTCCCATGTTGGGAGAGAATACGTGGACTGACACGCGCGAGACCTGTGTTTCGTGATCCTTCGCCGGATTCGCATCGTTCAGCGCCGGGAGAAGAACATTTATTTCGTCGCTTCGTGTATAACGGTAACGTAGAAGAAATTACGAGACGATTGGAAAAGGAGAGAGAGAGAGAGAGAGAGAGAGGCTCACTTCTTCAGGAGCAGCCGTTTCGGGAAAGGTATCCGTTTGCTCTCTCCTTGATATTCAACCTTGCTCTTTAGTGCGAACGCGTATATATAAGCATAATTTAGTCATTTCTCACTCGAAATAAGTATCCGAGCGACGATCTGTCGAAGGCGCATCGAGTATGCTTCATGTATGAATAAGCGATGGAAAATTATAGCGAGTCTTAATTCTCGAAGACGTCGAAGAGGTCGAGTCGAGAAGATCGACTTATCTTTCGACGTGAATAAGGCAATCACCAACGCGAAATTAAAACGAATCAATGTCGCGTCCGAGTCCAAAATGGTCACCGTATATAGTTGCGCTTACTTGCAGCCGAGCTGCAACGGACCGACGCGCACGTATGCGTGTGCGTGAAGTCAGACGCGATGAGTCAGTGTCCCCTTCTTGATTGCTCGTACGTGCGGCATAATTAGCGCAACGCGCTCGCTCTGGGCTCATTTAGTCATCTTCTCATTGTGCGTATTGTCTCGCGCGAACTCCGAGAGTCTCGAGGACCGCTGGAAAACCGGCGCGGCTCGCTCAGCGTTGCTCTCTCCTCGCGAGGTGAGTCTCTCCCTCCTCTCTGCCTTTCTTCCTCGCTGGCGACTCCTCTCAGCCCACGTGACTCGCATCGCCGGATGAGATTATGTATGTAGTCACGGCAGCCGCACGCGCGCGCGCGCGCGCGCGCGGCTTTGCGGTGTCGATTCGCAAGAAAAATTCGCAACTTCTTGCCTCGAGCTTTTCCTCCGGAATAAGCGCGCGCGCGCGCGAGACTCTCTTCCCCTCCATCTCCTCTGCCTCTTTCCACCGCTCTCCGCTCCGACTCCGGCGTCTTTTCACGGAAGTTTCATCGAAAAGGCTACACCGTCCGATGCGCCCGTAAGTTCTCGAGAAATACGTCTTTCATAACTTTACGCGAACTCGGTCGGATCCATTCGGGCGATGCCGTCGGATACGCGAAAAATAGATCCGCGCCGCTCGTTCGGCCGACAACTGCGAAAATAATGCCCGGTGCCGGCGACAATTAACGACGACGAGAGGAGGGACTTCGGGAGGAGATCGCTTCATCGATGCACGCTGCAAATATCGCGATCAATCAAACACGCCGTCCATTAACATCAGGACGCCCGACGAGCGCGCGAGATGACGAGAGCTCGAGCGAGGCGCGAGGACGTAAGATCTTCGCTGATCAAAACAAAGCGACAGTGTAGCGTGCGGAACGACGACGGCAATTCGAGAATAGTGCTCTCTTTGAAAGCATGGAAAGGAAGTAATTCAGAGAGAAAGATGCGTATGATGCGTCGGAACGGATGGACGGCCGATATTTCCCTTATGATTAACGCGAAGCAACGGACAAGTAATTGTTACTAGGGATGCCGAATTTGTTGTCAAACAGATCGATTTAAAGATCGGTTCGAATGACGAAGAGAAAAGTCGATATTTAAAAAATCGATTTCAGAAAATCGATCAGAATCGGCTCATTAAAGTATACTATCTGTCAAATTTCTACACTCTAAAGTAGACCTCGTTTAATTATCATATAAAGTTTAATATGAATTAAAGAAATTAAACAGATGGTACTCGTTTGGTTGTGTTGTGTGTGGCCACAACAAGATAGACACAAAAAGACCTTTAAATCTTTATGCTAAGGATTTAATTGGTTTGATTGAACATCAATCAGGGATTCTTAAACGTTATTAAATAAGAAATCACGTTTACTATTATATGCATATACATATGTATATAATATATACTATTATATGAAGTGGCTGTGATTGGTTCGCGCGTTCCGTTCCGCTGAAAATTTTCGCCCGTGGGAGATCGGCCTAAAGGCCGAACGTAATGTGCATCGTGCACAGCCATTGAGTGAGTTCAAATATTACAACTAGATAGAATTAAAAAAAAAAAACTATATTACTACACTGTAAAAAATGATGTGTTAGATTTAATATATTTCATGTGTCTCAAATCATCCAGTCTCGTTTATGTGTTAATTTAACATACAGCAAATATGTTAAAAGAATAACACACATAATATGTAAAAAATTAACACAAAAATTTAACATTTGAATGCCGTCAAGAGTCACAGTTTGCGTTAAATTGACATAGAATGAATGTTGCTTCAACATTTGGGAAAAGTAATGATCTATGATTTAATGAAATGAAAATGTTAGATTGACATAATCTATATGTTAAAAATCCAATCTTCACATTACCGGAACTGTTAATATTATACATTTAACACAAGATAACTATTATAATGAGGAAAATGACAACACATCTTAGACTGTTGACTTCAACATATGAAATATGTCATAACAGGAATTCATGCATTTAGATATAAATTGTGTTACTTTAATACTCGGAAATGTCATGTTTTAACACTTGAACCAAATAGATAATCTTAATTTAACACAAGAAAGTCTAGGTAACACAGCAACGACACGTTAAACTAACGCACGACTGTGTAAGAGATTCAACACAAAACTTTCCACACGCAAATAATTTTGACAAAAGGTACGAAATGTATTTTTAATACTGCGTAGCGGAAACTGAAAAGATCGTATTGGCGATTTTCAGAATTTACAGATCGATCCTTGAATCGAGATTCAGTTCCAGAGAATCGATTTGAAATCGATCTTTCAGGCCCCGATTAGTCGATTAGATCGATTTAACATCGGCGTCCCTAATTATTACGCGAATCGAGCGATTGAGAGACCAGCTGTCGTCGATTCGTCGCACTGACCGTCCTCGCGGGAGAGCCCGCGTCGCCCGCCGCGGTGATTAGGCGGCCTGCCGTTATCGCGATTAGTTGCCGATAGCGGCGGACAAGAGGGCAAAGCTACAGATAATTGTCGAACGCGCTCGCGACTCGCCCGCCGTCGTCGTCGTGGCCGACGGCAAGATGTTAATCCAACCGACGTTCACGCTCCGATCCGCGCGACTCCTCGAGACACGAGCGGTGATTCGATGGCCGTGGGCCAGATGCGCGTTAAACTTTCATTCGGCGATTGCCGTCGAGTGCATCGATTTTCGACGCTTGATTCACGACGACGAGCGGATAATTCGCGCGAATAAAAACACGGGAGGTATTAAAGCTTCGTTCGCGGCCGGCGGGCTGAGCTGATCCTCGATTGCAGGCAGGAAGGGAAGAGAAGAAAGAGACGTATCTCGGGAAAATGACGCGTCGACGAAAATGTGAGTGTTATTCGAAGAAAAGTCGATCTGCAGTCGATCGACGCGAGTCGCGTCGTTTCGACGAGCGTAAGTCGCTTGTGCGGTGACAGGATTACGATACGAGACGGCATTGTGCACTTCTGTACGGTAGAATCGATTTCGAGAGGATTCTTCTGAACTCTTCGATGACACTCTCGTTGATACTTTATTTCGCTCGGCGGCGGCTGTCGTCGGTATGAAGAGACATTTGTCTTTTAAATACGACACGTGTGAGAATTCTCCCTAAATCTACGAATACAGCAGGTGAACATTTCTTCGCGGCTGTCAAAGTGTTGGACACTCAAACTTGGCGGATATATTTAAGCACACATTTTGTTTTCCTCTCATCGTTGTCATTTGCTTGGAAAGAGCCGTCCAGAATTACGATGCTGACGCTTAATAACGCATCCGCCAGAAATGTAGACGGAATAATCGTGAAGGCTGAAAACAGGCGACGTCGAACAGAGAGAGAGAGAGAGAGAGAGAGAGAGATAGAGAGAGAGAGAGTGAGTCGTGCGGTATCATAGTATCATTCTCTCTGTCACTTTGTACCGAATCCACGAGATGTCATCCGCGCTGACGTTTAAATTCGACCAATCTAGGATTAGAAATCGTCGAAACGTAGGACGAGCTAAATCCGCCGCGAGGACGACCGGTGTATCTAGGAAGAGCGCGATTAGAGCGCGCGCGCGCGCAGTTGAAGGCAGGAAACAATGACGTAATTTTGCGATGTCTTCTCGGTCACGGCGATAAGCCTGTTATCCGCGATTGAAATTCCGCAGCATTTAAATGCCGCGCGGCCGCCGCTTGAGCGCGTCGCTCTTTTCACGCCCACTTGGCGCCTGCGATCAATTTCTCCCGTGCGCTTCTTCCTCGCGACCGAAACACGCCGGGGCATCAGGGGCTGTCGATGTACGTTTCCCGCGACTCGCGAGATAATCGTCGAATAATAAATTTATCGTCGATAACGGATAGATTGAAGAGACTCGCAAGAAATGACACACACGCCGCCGCGGGCGTCTCCGTTCGCGAGTGGCCTGGCTCGCAGCCGAGCGATTGCCGGCCTCCGCGAAAGTGCGTCGCAAATGAGTCGCACTGGGTATTCCAATTAACGCGTCACTTGTCTCGAAGTGACGTCTGCGAGATGCGAAGCTTGGCGCGCTCATTGTCCCACCGCGCGCGCTCGCGCGCGCCGAAAATCGTCCGTGGCGATCGCGCCTTCCTCACTTAGAGAGCCTCATGGGAATAGAGTGGCAAAATTGATCACGTGACCAGGTCTCTGCTGATTCGATGGAGGCATAAAGTCTTCTTGACCGATCAGAATAGAATAGCAAGATATAGCAAGACGACAGGTTGCTTTTACAGTGAGTTTTAAGAGCAGTCTACAGTAGGAAAAAAAAATTTAGTATCTCCAACAAAACTGTTTGGTTGAGGCATTTTTTTAATAGCAACCAGATATCTTGTTTTATATAACAAAATATTTAGTTGCCTCAACTAAATATATTTTTCTGCTTTGTTCTCTCTGGAACTGCAGATGATTTTGTTCTTAGACTTCGTGTGTAAAAATCAAGCATTTTAGTTGTTTTATCCATAAAAATTACACAACAACGAGATATTATTTTACCATAAACTAAAATAATGCTCAATGGATACTGTTTTATCCTTCTGTGCACCAAAATTTAGATTTTATATATTCAGAAAAAAATTATAGTATTTTTGACAAAATTCATATAGTCAAAGCTTTTTGGTTGCCACAACAGAAGTATTACGTTATACGAACAAATCGTACAATCAAACAAGATATTTGTTTACAGGAACTAAACAGTTTTGTTGGGCATATTTTAACCAAATTATTTTGTTGTTACAACAAAATTTCGGTTCGCGCAACGATACATTTTTCCTAGTGTAGGCATCTTTTATACTATGCACAAGATACAAAATTATGTAAATAATATATATTACGATTCTTATTCTATGTAAATCGAAGCGACAAATATTCTTTCACAATTAATACTTATTACTTACGGATAATAATAATAACGATTGACAGACTGTTATTGACAGTACGTCAAACTGCTTTAAAAACTCCCTGTAAAACCAACCTTCGTCGCCTTCTGTTATATCGATATTCTAATTGGTCAAGAAGACCCCCATCCATTTGTGCCTCCATCGAATTAACAGAGACCTGGTCACGCGATCAGTTTGCCACTCTCTATCCTGACCCAAGCGCGTTCGGGCGCAACCAAGCACTTGCTCGTGCAAGATCGAAAGATCGTATTACCCAAAAATCTCGGATGGATGACGAATCGAGAAGCCGAGGTCACGTTTGAGGTTTCTTTCTTGAAACCGCCGCGATTATGTTTCCACGCGTGTTACCATGGCCGGTGTTTGCTTCCGACCGGCCTTGCGACAACAATGGCCGAGCATGCAGCTTTCCCGGCGTATTAATCGATCGACATCGACGTGACCTACGTTTTGTTCGAAGAGCAGCGAAGGCGCATTCGATCGTCATCGAATCCGCGTAGCCGCGGCGTAGTCGCGCGACTCTGCGTGTCGCACGATATACACGTCGAAGCGGACAGACCCCCCTCGGCCGTCGCGGGGGTCAATCGCGACGGAAGAATCTTCCGCCGGGATCTCGCATCGATCTCGCCCGGCACAGCGTCCCGCGATTCATTCGAGATATCGCACGAACACGACGCCGCATCGAGAACCCGCTCCGCACGTGACGTCCGAGTCGCGATATCAGAGTCGCGCAAATCCCGCTGTGAGATGGGAAAAGAAAAAGAGTCGTCATATCGCTCGCTATTATAGCACTTATCGCATGTGTTGCAAGTAATTGCTCGCAGTGTCGGTCGTGGTCGAGCCTTCGATAAACACCGTGGCGACCTATGACGGGCTGATAATCGTATCTATCTCCGACTTGTGTTTTCGAAGCCGGCGCATCGGGCAGAGCGACAGGCTCGCCGAAGGCTGATCAGGAAGAGGAACAGCAGTTGGATCGTACGGAGGAACCAGCGGACCCGACCAGTCCCGAGATGGGTTGCTGCGGTTGTGCGGACGAGCCGTCGTCCAAGGTGGAGCCCACGGTGAGACAACAACCGCTTGAATTATCGACGACTGTCCCGCGCACGGACTGTTCCCGATTGCGTTTCGCAACTCGCTCTCGCTCTCTCTCTCTCTCTTTCTCTCTCTCTTTCGTGCCTGCAGACTCCCGAGAATCAAGGCTCGCCGTCGAGCTACTCGCAGCCGATCTTCGTGAAGGATCGATCCTGCACCGACGTGTTGGCCGTGATTGTCCTGCTCGCTCTCGCCGGCGGATTCGTAAGTGATATGTCACATGTGTCTCCCGCCCCCCTCCGTTCACGCTCATTAAATGCACGGCGTTTCGTTTTCTCCGCGCTGATTTTCCACGCAGGCCTTCATGATGACGAATGTAGTGAAGAAGGGTGACATTTTCCGCGTGATCAACGGCTACGATGATTGCGGAAACGTCTGCGGCCGCGTGACCCCGGCCGAAAGCGACCCGAGATTTAGCTGCAAAGGTGGCAACATGGTCGACAGGAGGTGAGCGCGTTTCTACTGATTCTACTGATGAGGATCTCTAGGCCTTCGAGGATGGGCGCGATTTCGCCTCTATTATTTCGAGCTTGATTATTTTTATCTTGCGAAATCGATTATCTCGCGATGCCTTGCACCCCGACTATTCCGGCTCTCGGCACTAGGGAAAACGTATTGTTGCGCGAACCAAAATTTTGTTGTGACAACGAAATAATTTGGCCAACAAAATGTGCTTAACAAAACTGTTTAGTTCCTGTAAACAAATATCTTGTTTGATTAAGATTTGTTCGTATAACGTAATACCTCTGTTGTGGCAACCAAAAAACTTTGACTATATGAATTTTGTCAAAAATACTATAATTTGTTCTGAATATATAAAATCTAAATTTTGGTGCACAGAAGGATAAAATAGTATCCATTGAGCGTTATTTTAGTTTATGGTAAAATAATATCTCGTTATTGTGTAATTTTTATGGATAAAACAACTAAAATGCTTGATTTTTACACACGAAGTCTAAGAACAAAATCATTTGCAGTTCCAGAGAGAACAAAGCAGAAAAATATATTTAGTTGAGACAACAAAATATTTTGTTACATACGTTATATATACGTAAAACAAGATATTTGGTTGCTATTAAAAAATGCCTCGACTAAGCAGTTTTGTTAGAGATACTAAACTTTTTTTTCCTAGTAGGGAGAGAGGAAAATTCGAAAGTGACCATATTACGTAACCGTATTACGTGACTCTCGACGAGTACCATCGAATGTAACTCTAAAAGTTCAGAGAAATCTCTCGGTGGCTTGAGAATCTCGGCCCGAAATTAAAACTTTACCGATTGTGAAAAGTTTATATATTTTTTAATCAATTTCTTGGAAGCCAATTACCGTCGTATCTTCAACCGTCGCTCATTCTGCCAGGCTCTGATAAAAATGCAGAAAGCTTTAAATCAATTCCAATGTAGAAATCCCGCTGTATCGTTTCCTCGAATAATTCGACCGCGTTTCGCTCAGGTATCTCGACGTGGAAATGGAAACAACCGGAGTGAAGAAACGCACGTGTGTGGCCAAGTGCAACGAAATGTCGAATACAACGTGAGTATTGTGCGAAATCGAGGCTCGATATGTGCACGGCGTCACACAACGAGGCGCACACACCTTCCCGTCCTTCCCGTCAATATTATACGCACCGCCTCGGAACGGCGTGAGCTGAAAAATTAATCCGGCTCGAATGGCCGTTCTCACGTTTCTCCGATCGCGATCTTACGATCTTGCGATACGTGCGAATGACTGGATAATAAAATGGATCTTGATCGTCCGCGTTTGTTTCGCAGGATGCTGTTCCTGAACCGCTGCGTGCACAAGCATGTGACCGACACCATCAACAAGATAATACGGAACCTCGGCTTGGACAGCTTTTACAGAGTAAGTGGACGTTCTCGAAGAAATGTTTCTCCTTCTTCAAATTATCTGCCGCCATATCGCGCGCGAGGATCTCTTAGTATCACCGGGCTTTCGTCTCCTCAGTGGAAATCAATGCTGATCTAAAGCGATACCGAGGTGCGATGCGCGTGCGTGCACGAGCTACTCGATATCGCGTATCAGTGTCTTGTATATTCTCGGATATTCCCGATCTTATCGATAAGAGATAGCTTATCCGATGTTCCGAGAATATATCTCGCCTCTCGTGTTCTGTCTCTTCGCGCGCGGAAAATCCGCGCGATTGTCGAGTCTCCATTTAACCGACGAGAGAAGAGAGGGACATTTATCTTCTCTGCGAGATTTCACACGCCTTTGGACGTTTGCGATTGCTGAAGCTCATTTGACAGCGCGTCGCAGGTGCAATCTCCTTTGAGAAATAATCTCGCTCGCTCGTAAATCGGAGACTCTCAAATCGCATCAACCTGATTGCCGACGAGAATCTCGCTCGATCCGACACACGCTTGTTGCATCGAGTAAATTATATCACGAGTTTGCAGGTAACTGGCGAACTTTTTGTTGCAGGAAGCGGTCAACGATCTCGGAGTCGCTTGGCGCGAATTGGTTTATCTTCTGCTCATAGCTTTGGGTACGTCTTCCGCGTGCAGTCGCGGCGCGATCTTTCGTGTCACATCTCAAGTCTCCGATCGAACGTTCAATTGAACACGAGAGAGCCGCGACGTGCGCCGTAAATTCAAGAAATTCCAGGTCGCATTTCTCTCTGCATGCATGTGTGTGTGTATGTAACATACACATATGGCAGCGCCTGTTCTTCTCCCACCCGGAATGCGCCGCTCTCTCGTGTATTAAATTTCGGAAATGACTTTTTACAGCGGCGTCCACGCCGCGACGCGAAACTCGGCGGACTCGGCGGAGTGATTGATTGCGGCCGATTGCTTTTTTTGCAGCGTTCTCGCTCGCCATCCTGGTGGCCTTCCGCTATATGGTGCAATGGATCATTTATATCGTATTGATCGGCGTAATTATCGCCTGCATCGGTGGCACGACCTTCCTCTGGTAAAAAGGCAGCCATTCTCCCCCCCTCCCCCTCCTCCGCCCCGTAGCTCGATTCGCGTCCTCCGCTTCGGCGGAATTCGCAGCGAGACACACACACACGCTTTGTACCAACGCCGAGTTGTTGTTCGGCGTTTTAGCTACCTCGGGCGATACCTCGGTATTCCAATTTTAGTGCCGTAGTCGCATAAGTCACGCCGCCGGCATTGAAATTTCATCTTTTCCCGCGCAGGTTGGCGTGGTATCAGGAAAATAAGGCCGTAAAAGAGAACGCGATACCCGCCGAGGATTCCAGCGTGGAGCCCTACTTCATCTACGCTATTATTATGTCGGTCGTTACGGTAAGGGAACCCGTTATGTACCTGCCATTGCGCTTTCCCACGAACAATCCGCGCAGCAGACACACTCGCACACACGCACCACACGTATACAAGCCCGCACGCGTGTGTATGTACACACGCGCCTTTCTCGCAGGCTATCACGCTTCTGGTGGTCCTGGTGATGAGGAAACGGATCGCGCTGGTCATGCAGCTCTTCCGGGAGGCGGGCAAGGCGGTATGCGCGATGCCGGCCTTGCTGTTTCAGCCCATCTACGTGAGTGCATCTCGATTCGATTACACCGGGCTCGTATCTCGTATCTCTTGTCGTCGAACGGCAAAACGTCGGACCTCGCGAAATTTTCCTATTTTCAGACGTATCTGCTGATCGGCCTGACGGTGACGGCGTGGGTCTATTGTACGCTGTGGATCGAGAGCGCTGGCGACATTTATAAGAACTCTAAAGGTCACATCCATTTCCGGAAG